>NW_017671362.1:99365-271740 GCF_001879085.1 Nicotiana attenuata | reverse complement strand
TAGGTTTCCAACCAAAACCCCAATATTTACACTAATTTCCATGCTTAATCTCATACATAATCAATGTATTTAGCTTATAATAGGTGGGAATAACTTACCTTAACATTGATGACGAAATTCCTCTTTGCAGCTCTCCAAAAATCGCCCCCAAGCCATGAAAAATGGGAGAAATGAACTCAAAATCCGACTTAAAACAACCTCACTGCCTAGCTATTTTCGCTTCAGCGGAAATCTCTCCGCTTTCGCGGTCCCGCTTTTGCGGACCAATTACCGCTTCTGCGGTTCCCATCGCTTCAGGCTTTCCGCTTCTGCGGTTAGCCAACCGCTTCTGCGGTTCCGCATCAGCGGTCAAAGTGCCGCTTCTGCGGTCCTGGATGCCCTCGCCCTAGTCCGCTTCTGCGGCTTCTTCCCTGCTTCTGCGGGGCCGCTTCTGCGATCCCATTTTCGCAGAAGCGGTTATACCAGATACCAGCTGCATATTTCTTCCAAAAATCCCATTTTTGATCCGTTAACCACCCGGAATTCACCCGAGTCCCCCCCGGACCCCAACCAATCCCAAAACTCATTACGGACTTGCTCGAGGCTTCAAATCATATCAAACAACGCTAAATTCATGAATTACACCCCAATTCAAGCTTTATGAACTTTGAACTTCCCAACTTCTATTTTCGATGATCAAACCTATCAAATCACGTCCGATTGACCTCAAATTTTGCACGCAAGTCATATTTGACATTACGGACCTACTCCAACTTCCGCAATTGGATTCCGACCCCGATATCAAAAAGTCAACCTCCGGTCAAACTCTTCAAAAACTTTCAAATTTCTACCTTTAGCCAAATGGCTTCAAAATGGTCTACGAACCTCCGAATTCACTTCCGATTGCGCCCCCAATTCCAGAATCACCATACGGAGCTATTCCCAGTCTCGGAATCCCAAACGGACATCGATAACACTGAAATGCACTTCAAGCCAAACTTATGAAATTTCTTCTAAAATGCCAACTTCCATAATAGGCGCCAAAACGCTCCCGGGTTATCCAAAACCCGCAGCGGGCGTATGCCCAAGTACGAAATCATCATACGAACCTGCTGGAACCTTCAGATCCCTATTCCGGGGTTGTTTACTCAAAATTCCAATCCTAGTTCATTCTTTCAACTTTAAGCTTCCGAAATGAGAATTCTCTTCCCAAATCTACTCCGAACTTCCCGAAATCAAATTCCGACCACGCGTACAAGTCATAACACCTAAAATGAAGTTGTTCATGGCCTCCGACTGCTGAACGGAGCGCTAGTACTCAAAACGACCGGTCGGGTCGTTACAGGTTTAAACATCGAAAGTAGAAGTTTGAGGTTCTAAAGTTCATAATGTTTGGATTGGAGGTCGATTCGTGGTTTTAGCATCGTTTGATATAATTTGAGGCCTCGAGCAAGTCCGTAACGTGTTTTGGGACTGGTTGGTATGATTGGCTGGGGGCCCCGGGTGGATTCCGGGTGGTTGAAGGGTCGAAAATGGAATTTTTGGAAGGGCTGAAGGTTGCTGCTTCTGTCATAACCGCACCTGCGGTTGGTGGACCGCAGGTGCGAGACCACAGATGCTGGGCAGAGAGGTTCATTTAATACGGGTTCTAAGTCATTTTACCATATTTTTCACTCCTCCATTGGGCGATTTTGGAGCTTTTGAGGGAAGGACTTCACTTAGCATCTTGAGGTAAGTGTGTGCTACCTATTTCTAGTTTAATATCATTGTCTTAGGTAGATTAAACACTATTATTAAGGTTAAATCATGGGGTTAGAGAAAAAACCTAGGGTTTTTAACAAAACATAGATTTAACCACGAAGTTCGCTATGAAATGAATTAGAAACCATATATTATTGATCCTTAAGTTATAGAGAACAACTTCCTTCAAAAAATCTCGGAAATCGGGCAGCCGGGGTCGGAATTTAGGAAACTTGTGTTAATGGTTGGGGAATTGCTTACTTTATTTAACTAGTTTTTGATTGTTCGGCTCCGAATAGAGGGCTTGGACTTGTTCTTGGCATTTGGAAGTGCGCTTTGGAGCGAGGTGAGTCTCCTTTCTAACCTTGTAAGAGGGAATTGTCCCCATAGGTGAATTAATTGGTTATGTGCTCCTGTTTGTGGGGGCTACGTACGCACGAGGTGACGAGAGTCCGTGCGTAGCTACTATTATGTTATTTTCCGGGTAGTATAGGACCCAAAAGCATGCTGTACTTGGAATACTTGTAATGTTATTGACAGTATGAATTGCTGAAATCCTATCGAATTGGTAAATAAATTTCTAAGAGAATTAAACTTTATTCCTTAAATCATTAAAAGATAAATGGCTTCTAATGGGATGAATATTCTCCGTAAAATTCTTAATTTGCTGTTGAGCATGTGTTTCTATGTGTACCTGCGTCGCATGTATGGTGCGCAAGCAGGGTGATTGTTTACTTAAATTTGACCGCGTCACATGTATGATTCGCGAGCGGGGTAATAGATGCATCTATGGTTCGGGCCGCTCGACCCTCGCCAGTGCACATTTTAAATATGGTTGGATCGGGCCGTACGACCTCGGCATGAGTTGCGCATGCTTGTATTGCTTGCTTTGATATTCGTTGATACTAATATCTGCTCTCCCGACTTGAGATAATAGTTAATTAATGGATTATGAATTCGGAGACTTTTAATAAAGAGGAACTTTTACCTGTTTAGTAATTTACTTGAATCTACTGTTGTTCTTAATAAATCCGTGAGTCATTGCGCTAATATTATTATTAGTGGACCTTTAGTAAGTGTCGAAGTTGCCATCTCGTCTCTACTTCTTCGAGATTAGGCGGGATACTTACTGAGTATACGTTATTTTGTACGCATACTACACTTCTGTGCATTTTTGTTGCACAGGCACATGTACTACTAGTGGCCTACTAGGCGTAGCAGCATGGATGATACTGGGACTAGGTGAGCTGTATTTCCTCGAGGCGGCCCGCAGCTAGTATAGTCCCTCCTAGTATATTGTATTTACTTTCTGTCCATTTGTATTTCGGACGGATGTTGTATTGTATTGTTTCTTAGAAATAGCTCATGCACTTGTGACACCGGGTTCTGGGGATGTCTATGGGTTTATTCAAAAATTTAAAATTGTTAAATCTTTCATCATTTATTCAGTGGAATTTATCACGTATTGTTTAAACGCATAAAAGAAGTGATTTCAGAAATATTTAAAACGAGAAGTTACTAGTTATTTGTTGTTGGCTTGCCTGACAGTGGAGTCCGGCGCCATCACGACCCTTAGTGGATTTTGGGTCGTGACACACACACACAGCCACTTCATTGTAATACTTCAACTATATATATAGCTTGTTATAGTATATGTTAGTGTGTGTATATATATAACACACACACTTCGTTGTGCTACTTTAACTACATATATAGCATGTTATAGTATATGTTACTGTATTCATTATTTGTATTATAACAGAGTTAATGGATTACATTCATTCATCACTAATAATGCGTGACATAGATTAATCGATATAGGCCGAGACGTTTTGTTTTTACTATTAATAGATATAGGTCAGATGTTTTGTTTTTAATATTCAACGACGCATCTGAGTAAGTTATAAGTCGATGAATCAATTTCCAAACAGATATATTTCTCCTTGGCGCACCCCAAGGAGAAACACTAGGCCTGATAAAACCCTTCTCTAGCAAATCTTGCAACTGGTCCTTTAACTCCTTCAACTCTGGCGGGGCCATGCGATACGGCGGAATAGAAATGGGCTGCGTGCCTGGGGCCAGGTCAATACAGAAATCAATATCCCTGTCGGGCGGCATACCCGGCAGGTCTGAAAGGAAAACCTCGGGGAACTCCCGAACAATAGGAACAGAATCAATAGAAGGAACCTCTGTGCTGGAATCGCGAGCATACGCCAGATAAGCTAGACACCCCTTCTCGACCATGCGTCGAGCCTTCACATATGAGATAACACTGCGGGTGGCATGACCTAGGGTCCCTCTCCACTCCAATCGGGGTAAATATGGCAAAGCCAAGGTCACGGTCTTGGCGTGACAATCCAAACAACCAATCCATCCCTAATATAACGTCGAAATCCACCATGGCTAAGAGCAATAAATCAACACGGGTCTCAAGACCCTCAAACACTACCACACAAGAACGATGAACTCGGTCGACCACTATAGAATCACCCACCGGTGTAGATACATAAACAGGAATACCCAAGGCATCACTAGGCATAGTCAGGTAGGGTGCAAAATAGGACGACACATATGAATACGTAGACCCAGGGTCAAATAGCACTGAAGCATCCCTATCACAGACCAGAATAGTACCTGTAATAACTACATCTGAAGACTCAGCCTCTGGCCTGGCTGGAAGAGCATAACACCGGGGCTGGGCCCCACCTCCCTGAGTCATGTCTCTGGGATGATCGGCTGCTGGCTCGCCTCTACCTCTGGCGGTCTGAGCTCCACCTCTATGATCTCTTCCTCCACCTCTATGGCCTCTACCCCAGCCTCTAGCTGGCTGGGCGGCCTGTGGATCTGATGCCTGAATCATAGGACGAGGACCCTGCTGCTGAGAGCTGTTAGAAGCTCGAGGGCAATACCTGGCAATATGTCTCGTGTCGCCACACGTAAAACAAGCCCTCGACTGCTGAGAATAACGGACTGGTGGGGCGCTGATAGGTGCTGATGGTGAACTGAAAAGCTGTTGGTCAGAAGACTGCGGCAGAGAGCCACGACCACCTGAAGTACCATGTGAGACCTGTAGGCCTGACTGAAAAGGCCTCGGAGGATGGCCTCTACCATAAGAATCCCCACCTCCAGACGAGGTACCACTGAATCTACCTGCATGATGGGGTCTCTTGTCTGACCCATGACCACCTCCCCGTGCAAGAGCCATCTCAACTCTACGGGCCGCATTGGCCGCCTCCTGAAAAGAAATCTCACTACCAGCTCCCATAGCCATCTGAAGAGGGATCGGCTAAATTAATCCATCAATAAACCTCCGCACCCTCTCTCTCTCAGTGGGGAGTATAACAACAGCATAGCGTGCTAGATCAATGAACCGAGTCTCATATTGTGTGACTGTCATAGAGCCCTGCTGGAGGCGCTCGAACTGCCTGCGTAGTGCCTCCCGCTGAGTAACTGGGAGAAACTTCTCCAAAAACAACTCCACGAACTGATCCCATGTCAATGCTGGAGACCCTGCTGGTCTAGATAGGCAATAGTCCCTCCACCAAGTCTTGGCGGATCCTGCCAGTCGAAAGGTGATGAAGTCGACCCCATTGGTCTCCACAATACCCATAGTCCGGAGAATCTCATGGCAGCTGAATAAGAAGTCCTGGGGTCCTCTGTAGGAGCACTGCTGAAGGTGGTGGTGAAGAGCTTGGAGAACCTATCAAGCCTCCATAAAGCATCTAAGGACATAGCCACTCCATCGCCGGCCTGAGTCACAATACCTGGCTGAACCGCCACAGCTGGCTGAACCACTGGAACCTGTGCCTGGGGAGCTACCTACTCTGGAGTACGTGTAGCAGGAGTCTGAACCCCTCCTCCAGCCTGAGAAGTGGCTGGTGCTACTGGAAGCAAACCCGCTCTAGTGACGCTCTCCACAAAGCCTACCAATCTGACCAGAGCGTCCTGAAGAACTGGGGTGGCTATGAACCCCTCTGGGACCTGAGCTGGGCCCACCGGAGCTGCTGGGGCTGGAGCCTCCTCATCATAATCAACATGAGGCTCCACCTCTGGGACTGCTGCTCGGGGCTGAGCTCTGCCCCGGCCTCGGCCTCTGCCCCTCGCAGGAGCTGCTGCTGGGGGCTCGGGCTGCTGCGCGGTAGAAGAGGAAGCACGTGTTCTCGCCATCTGCGAAAGAACAGAGTAGAAAGACAATCAGTATTTGAGAAACAGAATCGCACGACAGGAAAGAACAAAAGTGAAACTTTTCCTAACTCCGTAGCCTCTGGGGGATAAATACAGACGTCTCCGTACCGATCCCTCTGACTCTACCGAGGTTGTCCATGAGTTGTGAGACCTATGTGACCTAGTGCTCTGATACCAACTTGTCTCGACCCGGATTTCCCACCCTCGGGAGTCGTGATGGCGCCTACTAATAGGAGCTAGGCAAGCCAATTAATTTAACATCTCTCTCAACATCATTAACAGTATAAAGAAGAACGAGGCAATTAATATAAAAACGGAAGTCTTGAAACATAAATAACTGAAACCAAGTGCGGAAATTCAAATACACCTCTAATCCGGACTGAAGTAAGCTCCCAAGCTCCTACTGCTGACCAAAGGCTCCTGCTCCGGTACTATGATCTGTGCAAAAGCACAGAAGTGTAGCATCAGCACAACCGACCCCATGTGCTGGTAAGTGCCTGGCCTAACCCTGGCGAAGTAGTGACGAGGTTAGACAGGACCTACCAAAAACAACCTGTGCAGATATATATGTATATAAAGGCAACAGAAATAACAACAGAGAATATCAACTAAAAAGGGGAAGGGGGCATGCTCGGGGAAAAATACAGCGAATACAGATCAACGAGCGACGAAACCATCTCAATACCATAGTCTTTTAATCAATTTTCATTTCCATTTTCCTTAATAATTTCAGAAAAACAATTTCACAGAAAAGTTCATTTCTCGGGCTCTCGACCTCGAAATTCGACTCCGGGCATATGCCCGAGTCTCATATTTTTCTACGGACCCTCCGGGACCGTCAAATCACGGGTCCGGGTCCGTTTACCAAAAATGTTGACCAAAGTCAACTTTAATCATTTTAAAGCCACATTTTGAAATTTTTTTACAGAATTTAACATATAAGCTTTCCGGCTACGCGCCCGGACTGCGCATGCAAATCGAGGCAAGCATAAATGAGGTTTTTAAGGCCTCAGAAGCACGGAAAAGAGAGAAATCTGGTGATGACCCTTTGGGTCGTCACACCAAAATTCCAATTTCGCCAATTCAAGCCTAAATCTACTCCGGACCTCCAAAACACATTCCGATCATGCCCCTGAGTCCCAAATCACCTAAGGGAACTAACCAAATCATAAATGTTCCAATCCGGTATCATATGCTAACAAGTCAAAACTTGGTCAACGCTTTCAAATTTTAAGCTTCCATCTGAAAACTGTCCTTCCAAAACCATTCTGATTGCCCTGAAAACCAAAACCGACGATTTACACAAGTCATAATACATTACATGGGGCTAGTCATGCCCGAGAACTGGCGAGCGAAGTGCAAAAGCTCAAAACGACCGGTCGGGTCGTTACATCCTCCTCCACTTAAACATACGTTCGTCCTCGAACGTGCCCATAGTTGTTCCTAAAGCCAACAAGTCGCAGTATAACCTTACCATGCAGATACCCGGGGGTGATCCCACGTCACCTTATCTCTTATAGGTCCGATAACACAATGTAACTGAAATTTCGTAATCCAACCTAGCCCATAAATCTTAGAACCACATTTCCACTTCTGAAGTCATCTACAAGATTAGAATCTCACATTTATACTCTGAATAAGTCCGAACAAGCTGTAATAACCAATACCTGAAACCTCAGGTGCAATTACCTGACATACCACATAACTCAAACACTTGTAGCGATAACTTCTAATCACAACAACTGCTCAAAACATCCGAATTTCGATAGTAAGCCTTTTATCAAATAAAAGTCTCATTCCAACACTTCCGTATACTGCCAATGATAAATGAAACACATAGGAAATCATAACCACTCCTCAGATCAACCATTTGTGAGGCCACTTCTCCTTTATCAAGGACCATAGCAAATTTCTAAGCCGAACCTCGATATTGTCCTTCCAACATGCTGAAAACCGAATCAGTTTGTATTCATTCTAGATCCCAACAATCTCACCTAATTCCAACATAACTACTTTAGTGACATGACATGTCACGACCCCAACCGGCCCGGTCGTGATGGCGCCGCTCGTGAAAATAAGGCCAGCCAACACAACACTCACATTAGCCCCTTAAGCATTAAGAGTCATTTTTAAGCCTTTAAATAAACAATGTTTCATAATAACTTCTGAAATAACAGTGCGAAATAAAAATACAAGCCGACCTTGGGGTGTCACTAGTCATGTGCATCTATCAGGGTCTGAATTCCACAAGAAGTCTAAAATAATGTACTAAATACAGTAATAACAATGTGAGGAAGGGAGCGGTGCTGCGAACGTCATGCAGCCACCTGCTAACTCTGATGACTCCGCGCCTGAGCAAATCAACACCCGCTATCGGGTTCCGATATACCTGAATCTGCACACGAGGTGCAGGGAGTAATGTGAGTACTCCAACCCAGTAAGTAATAACAGTAAATAAAGACTAAGCAGTAGGAAACAATGAATCCACATTCACGTTAGGCTCAATAAACACAACAGACTTTCAAATCATAATACGAGTCAACCTTTCCTTCTAAAAATCCAGCCTTTAGTAAAAATCATTTTTGAAATACCTTCCAGCAGTTTCAGTAGGGGTTTAATACCATTTAAAGTAATAATAGAGATTAAAGCCATAATCGGCCCTCGGGCAAAGCATAGTTCGTAAAACAGTCCCTCGGGCAAAATAGTAATCATAAACACTTCATAACTTGAAAACCTCGGTGGAAATAACCAAATGCCAAATCAGTGATAAATTTCTGAACATCTCATAAACCCTAGTTTAAATAAAAGTTGTTTTAAAACATTTGTTCAACTTTCCAATAGAGGCTCAATATAAAGATGAGTAAAAACAGTCAATAAATCAACATATTCGATAGAAACTCGCTTTAAAGAGGAGTAAAATCAATAAGTTCATCAACAGGCCTCTCAGGCAAACATCACTCATATGCATGTATATATCTATCGCCCCTCGGGCTAGCCTCTCAGTCACTCGTGACTCAACTCTTACCAATCAGTACTCGTACTCAGCATTCACGCTCAATAGGTACCATATAGTAACCGCTGCGGTGTGCAGCCCGATCCATATATATATAGTAATCGCTGCGGCGTGCAGCCCGATCCATATATCGCTGCGGCGTGCAGCCCGATCCATATACTTCGTCGACGGCGCTCACAGGGGGTGTGCAGACTCTGGGAGGGGCCCCTTACGGCCCAAGCACAATATTGCTGCGGCGTGCAGCCCGATCCGTATCCATGTATATATATATATATATATATATATATATATATATATATATATATATATATATATATATTGTTGCAGCGTGCAGCCCAATCCATAGATATATAATCCTCACAACTCGGCCCTCGACCTCTCTCAGTCATTAACCTCACCATCAGACTCTCATTATATCTCAGTCATCAATCTCACAATCAGACCCTCGGTCTATCTCAATAAAACAGGGAACTTAGCCCAAAACAGTTTCCACATTTTAAGAATATAGTGATAATGCCAGATTTGAGTAATAAACAGGTAACACATGACTGAGGACATGCTTTCAAACAATTAGAGTGAGGATAGATAGTAAAAATGCCCCTAAGGGTCTCAACAAGTCGGCACAAGGCCCCAAACATGGCATACAGCCCAAAATATAATAACATCAAACAATTAACTATCAAATACGCATTAAAGTACTCGTTCGGGAAGGACTAGGTCACAATCCCCAGCGGTGCTCTACCCCACGCTCGTCATCTAGCGTGTAAGTCACCTCAAAGTAACACAACGATGTGTAATCCGGGGTTTCAAACCCTCAGGACAGTATTTACAATCATTACTTACCTCGAACCGGCGAAATCTCTAGCTCGCGACGCCTTTGCCCCTCGAATCGGCCTCCACGCGCGTCGAATCTATCCAATATTAGAACGAATACGTCACAATATGCTAAGGGAACAAGGCCCAAGCGAAAGCAATCAAAAAATATCAAAAATCTCGAAATTAGCAAAACCCGAGCCCCGGGCCCACTTCTCGAAACTCAGAAATTTTCATATCAACGGGTTCCTTATCTTCCCACAAGTTCATACATATCAAAAGTTCTCAAATCCTACCCAAATGGCCTTTCAAATCCCAAATCAAAAGTCCAATTTCTCAAGCCCTAGTTCTTCAATTTTTGGCTTAATTTCCATGAATTTCTAGGTGGATTTCACAATATAATCGAGTTTTAAGACCAAGATTCTTACCTCAAGTCGATTCCTCTTGAATCCCTCTTCAATTCCCCTCAATGAGCTCTCAAAATACTCAACAATGGTGGAAAAATGACCCAAAATCACGGATGAAATCTGCCCGACACTGGAATTCCTTCTTCGTGAACGCGGTCAAACTCTCGCGTTCGCGATGCACAACTTACCTTGACCAGATTTCCCTTCTACGCGATCGCGACACCTGACTCGCGAACGCGATGCTTTGCCTATGCGACCCTTCGCGAACGCAACAACACATCTGCGAACATGATGCATTGAGATCACACCCCTCCGCGAACGCGATGCCTACCTAGCGAATGCGACGGCCAATTTCACACCTTCCTCTGCTTACTCTTCGCGAACGCGAGGACACTTATGCGAATGCGAAGAGATAAATTGTTGCAACTGCTGAGATCAATTTTCTGCAACATTTCCACATGGAATATGGTCTGATTGACCACCCGAAACTCACCCGAGGCCCTCGGGACCTCAACCAAAAGCACCAACACATTCCATAACATCATTCAAATTTTTTCCAATCGTCAAAACACCTCAAACAACACCAAATCCATCAATTCACATCTAATTCAAGCCTAAGTTTTCTAAAAACTTCTGAAACACGCTTTTGATCAAAATCCAACCAAACCACGTCCGAATGACCTGAAATTTTGCACACACATCACAAATGACATAACGAAGCTACAGCAACTCTCGGAATTCCATTCTGACCCTCGGATCAAAATCTCACCTATCAACCGGAAATCGCCAAAATACTAACTTCGCCAATTCAAGCCTAAACCTTCCAAAACCACTTCCGATCACACTCCTAAGTCGTAAATCACCCAACGAAGCTAACCAAATCATAAAAATTCCGATCCGAACTCATATACAACTAAGTCAACTCTTGGTTAAACCTTTCAAATTCAAAGCTTTTAACTGAGACTGTTCTTTCAAATTCATTCCAAATTTTCCTGAAAACCAAAAACCAATGACCTACATCAGTCATAATACATTACACGGGGCAAGTCATGCCCGAGAACTAGCGATCAAAGTGCAAAAGCTCAAAACGACCGGTCGGGTTGTTACATGACACATCAATACAATCTAAAGCCACAACTCGTGCAATCCGCGCACCAATAAGCAACAATCTGAACGTACTCAAATCATGAAAATGACTCAAATAAGAGAGTTGTACCGCAAGCTCACCAGTACCACCACAACAAAATGCTGAGAACCCGTCACACGTCGTAGAACCAGAACACGCGAATCTAACCCGAAAGGTCATACCTCCACCTAACTTAGCTGCAATGCGCGACCCTATCCAAATACTGGCCCACATGAGACACCTCCAGTCACTATGCTCAAAATCGACAACCACGCGCAATTTGATGTCTAGAACCAAAGCAAATCATCATAACCACGGCGAAGCAATTGACATAACATTACACAGACCCAAAAGGACACAACCGATACGCCATCCGCCGAGCAATACCCAATACTCTTCCCGCTCGAATTCCACTGAGAGACCCTAATAAAACCGCACCACATGTGCCTATAACCAACAAATCCTAACGCCTCGCAACACGGAAAGGTAAATCATAGATCTCCCCAGATCACTAATAAGCTCAATAACAATCGAATCAACACATCCCTCAACACTACAACTCAGATTCAACCAAGCCGACTCGATGTAGAACACACATCCCTATTGGCCTACCAATGACCCCTTATCAAGGAGTTCCTAAAGCTGCTCCTTCAACTCATTTAACTCCGCCAGTGCCATACGGTATGGTGCCCGGCACCAAATTAATACCGAAATTAACAACCCTGTCCGGTGACATGCCCGGAAGCAGGAAACACATCCGGAAAATCCTCACCACCGAAACTGAAACAATGGTTGGAGTCTCTGCACTGACATCTATCACGAAGGCCAAATAAGAAAAACAACCCTTCCCAACCATTCGCTGGGTCTTCCAAATGAAACCACCCTACTGGGAACATAATCCGTTGAACCTCGCCACTCAATCTGTGGCATTCCCGGCCTAGCCAACGTTGCCGTCATAGCGCAACAGTCCAGAACAACACGACACTGAGACAACCAGTCTATACCCAATATCACATCCAAAGTCCAACATACCAAGCCACAAAGATCCACTCGGGTCTCCAAACCTCCAATAGCTACCACACAAGACCGATATACGTGGTCCAAAACCACGACCTAACCTGTTTATGAGAACTCCCAGTCCCCAAATCCATACAGCACGCGAATCACCATATACGATCCCAACTCCACCGTCCAAATATACAACATATCCCTGATACCCGTCCTCCTATGAGAGGTACTCCTATAATTCTTCTGTGCCACCAAGCGAACTCGAATGTCAGCTGTAGATCAAACAAGAGAGTGCCGCAATACTAATGAAGTATCCTCAATTCAAACACATAGCCCTTTCTAAAATGTATATCCCCATCAAGCCACACTAATCAGTGATCTCATTTATCTAGTCGTCTGAAACTGTCCATGCTACCTAGGAATTTGTGACCTTCTTTTCAAAACTGAACTGTGACCTTACACATGCAAATATCAATTCTACCCAACATACCGCATATACCATACCACCTTAGGATAAACATGAGAACTTCATATCCCTTCCGAGCCACAAGCAACTACGTACTCAACTAGCCAAGAACTTTCCAATGATCCCATCTAGAAGAAAATCACTATACATCCCATGCTCCTCACGCTCGTAGAAAATATACATCGCTAATCGTGGTAGAAACCATTAAGAACTCTCCGAATTCCATTTGCACAAAACTAAACCGTCAGGATTGAATCCTTCTAACTCAACCAAGCTACGCAGGCCACTAAAACCCAAGAGCATTGCCGCGAAACACCTGTAGAAACTCATTACCTCGCAAGCACCCAAAGAACTAATCATATCCTTGCCATGCCGATCTGGCCTACTACCAAGCTATCCTATCCATCCGAGTTTCCTTCTGATTTACCTTCAACTTGATACTCCTTCTTGCTATAACACCACAATTCCTCAACCCAGACTCACCATACGAGACCCAAGCATAAAGCCACACCTTCTAAGGCTCATAAGCCGTTGAATACTCTCTTAACCATTCCCAAAAGCACCACATTCAAAATACCTACCCCGAAGGGACTTCCTGCGAATCTAAAGCCATTACCCTTACCTTCCTGACACTGATATATGGAACCCATAATGATATAGAGATACTACTAGTCTTGACACCTTCTAGTGCAACCTTAGTTTCTAGCTAAATGTACAACCTGAGAATCTCCAATTATTACATGTAAAATCCTGAACCCATTAGAGTATTCTCGAGAGCTATCCACTCTACTCAAACCGCAATTAGACCGATCAACGGACCGGACGACCTGTGCTCCAATAGCACTCCGACACCGCAGAGCGTAACCTCACCTTAATGCAGCCAAGAAACTTCCTCTTCTATGCTTCGTATATCCCTTACCAATAACAACTCAAGTCGTTCCATGATTATCATACACCCATAAAGCATAACACAAACCCTATCAAACATTTCCTTTGTTCGGGTCATCCTCGACCTCAACCTCTGTAAGCCGTAACTGATTTGCCAGTATGCCTCAAACTGGAACTAACATAGCACACAACTGTGCAATCAACTAATCAATAACAGACTCCCCCACTTGGCTCAAAGCCATAGATCAAAGCACACAATAACTCATAATGCATATACTCAATTACTGCCATAATACCTTAGTGAGATTAAACTCAATCCTTCATAAGCTCGTGCAACACGGCCATCTAGTACTTTAACTTTCTGCGAATCTCGCGTTCACCCTCGTACAGTCAAGCCCACTTTCTTAAGCGACCCAAATTTATATTGCAACACGTATACTTCACTGGTAAAGGAGATCTTCCAACAACAACATAAGGATCACACAAACTTCAGAACACTCTGTAGGAGATAACCCACCTGCTTCGCCTCAAACTAACATCTCTTTATACCCTTCCACCGTCATAAACATTACGCGGTCATTTAAGCTTCCTGAGTCTGAACTATATCACAACGTGAAATCTACTTCACTTCCTAACAAGGAAACATGAAAGGATCCCTCATAACACCCACAACTAGGGGCTATACATCAAATCACGATGGAAATCAACACCAAACAGTTCTTGCTGACCCAAAGCAGACCCTTCTCATCTCATTCAATTCATATGAACACATCTCGCTGTCACATCACACTCATCACGTAGCTATCCCATCATCATTTCCCTTAATAGGGACACAATCGAACATATAGATCCAGAAACACGTGCTCGCGCAATCAACAGCTCAAGGCTTAAGCTATAGCAAAATTCCGGCCTCAAGTCTTCCAAACTGGCCCAACATCAACACACAGAGATCACATCTTGCCCCACGATTAGGGAATCACAAGCCATCGATGCACATCTGGTACTGAGCGCTCATGCGCGCATACGAATGCGTGGAACGAATTCAAAGAGTTACATTTCAAGTTAAATCAAGGACGCGCGATAAGAATTCAAAAACGTGGAGTTTTTCCTAAAGGTTCTGCAGCCTCCCGAGGATAAGTACAGACGTCTCCGTACCGATCCCCGAGACTCTACTAAACCTGCTCGTGACTTGTGAGACCTATGTAACCTAGGCTCTGATACCAACTTGTCACGACCCTAAAACCAACTCGGTCGTGATGGCGCCTATCGTGAAACTAGGCCAACCGACACAACTCCCTAATTAACCATTTAATCAGTAACAATCACTTTTAAGCCTTTAATTAACCAGATATATTTCGTAATATAAGTCTAAATGAGCAATGCGGAATAAATACACAAGCCCAACATCGGGGTGTCACAAGTCACGAGCATCTACTAAGGTCTGAACACATCTAAGAATCTAAAATGTACTAAATACAGTCAAAGGAAGACAAGAGGGAAAAAAGCAGTGCTGCGAACGTCGGGCAACTACCATGCTAACTCCAATGACTTTGCCACTGAGCAATCAACACCCACTACCGGGTTCAGAAATACCTGAATTTGCACACAAGGTGCAGGGAGTAATGTGAGTACGCCAACTCAGTAAGTAATAAAAGTAAATGAAAGCTGAGCAGTAAGAAAACTCGTAAGCCACGTTATAACACTACAGCAAATACAGTACAGAAATCATTTATTTTGTAAATCAAACTCAGTTTCAGTAAAACCTTTTTAAAACAACTTTCAATAGTTTCAAACGAGTGATAAAAACAGTGAGTAAAAATGATAGAAACGTAAACAGCCCCTCGGGCAAAACATGTACCATAAACCGCCCCTCGGGCATAATATCAACAGGACCATCTTCTCGGGCTACCTATCAATCACTCGTAATCAGCCCCTAGAGCATAACATGAATCAAGAACCGCCCCTCGGCCAACATAGATCAAGAACAGCCCCTCGGGCTTCAATATGAAACAACAACAGCCCCTCGGGCTACAACACATCACTTACACTGGGTACCCGCGCTCACGGGGGGTGTACAGACTCCGGGAGGGGCCCTTACGACCCAAGCGCAATATCAAGACATCTCGTGGCATAATCAAACAGGCTCTCGGCCTCATATCAATCACAAGCTACCTCGTGGCATAATAAATCTGGCCCTCGGCCACTCATATATCATAATCGGTACCACATGCTGCGGCGCGCAGCCCGATCCCATAGTATCCTCACAACACAGGCCCTCGGCCCCACTCAGTCAGATCACACTCAAGCCCCTCGGGCTGACAGTAAAACTAGTACTCGGCTCAAAATTATTTATGAAATCAAAAGGAGTGAATAAAACCGAGTTATGAAAACACTAAGAATATAGCATGACTGAGTGTAAACTTTAAACCAAAACAGTGAGGTAAAAATAGTAGCAAAAGCCCCTAAGGGTCCAAACAATTGGCACAAGGCCCAGACACGGCATTTAGCCCCAAACACAATAATATTTTCCAAAATACAACAATATCAAATAGTTTTCAAGTAAAATACGCGACTTAATAGTCGTACGGGATGGACCAAGTCACAATTCCCAATGGTGCACGACCCCACGCTCGTCATCTAGCGTGTGTGTCACCTCATGTAGCACAACGATGTGAAATTCGGGGTTCCATACCCTCAGAACAGTATTTACAATCATTACATACCTCTATCCGGTCCAAACTCTAGCTCGCGATGCCTTTGCCTTTGGAATCGGCCTCCGGATGCTCCAAATCTATCCAAAACAGGTTTATACCATCAAAATATGCTAAGGAAACAAAGCCCACTCGAAAATACCCGATTTATACCAAAAATCCCGAATTGGCCAAACCCGGGCCCACGTCTCGGAATCCGATAAAAATTAAACCAATAGAATCCTTACACTCTCACGAGTGCGTACATACCAAGAACATCAAAATCGGACCTCAAATGGCCCCTCAAATCCCCAAAAGAAATTCCAAAACTTTTCCTCCATTTTTCCCCAATTTCCACTCTAATTTCTCAAATTAAATGATGAAATTCAAGTCTAAAGCATGGAATTAAACCAAATATGAGTGAACAATACTTACCCCAGTTGCTCCACTGAGAATCTCCTCAAATTTCACCTTCTCCCGAGCTCTCTAATGGTTTTTGTGATATTGGACTTAAACCCTCGATTTTTAAGCATAATCTGACTGCCCAGTTATTCCTTCTATGCGAACGCGACGGACCCCTCGCGTTCACGTAAGCTAAACTCGCCTGCCTCCAAAAATGCTCTTCGCGAATACGTCCACAGCTTCGCAAACGCGAAGCTTCACCAACCCACTCCTTCGCGAATGCGCCACATGACAGCGAACACATAGACCAAAGGGACCTGGGGTCCCCAGTTGCCACTACCTTTCGCGAACGCAGCCCATTGACCGCGAACGCTTAGAACAAATTCCTCAGCTTCCCCATTTACTCTTCGCGAACGCCGGACTCCACCGCGAACGAGATGAACAATAAGTTTCTGCAACAACACCAGAAAATCTGCCAAGTCCAAAGTCCATAAATTGGTCCGTTTAACCACCCGAAACTCACCCGAGGCCCTCGGGACCTCAACCAACCATGCCAACATACCCCATAACATCATTCAAACTTGTTGCAACCTTCGGAACGCTCAAAACAACATCAAAACACCCAATTCACATCGGATTCAAGCCTAAGAATTCCAAAAACCTCCAAATTCCGCTTTCGATCAAAAAGTCTATCTAACCTCGTCCGAATGACCTAAAATTTTGCACACACATCCCAAATGACGCAACGGACCTACTGCAACTTCCGGAATTCCATTCCGACCCCTATATCAAAATCTCACCTATCAACCGAAAATCGCCAAAATTCCAATTTCGCCAATTCAAGCCTAAATATACTCCGGACCTCCAAAACACATTCCGATCACGCCCCTGAGTCCCAAATCACCTAACGGATCTAACCAAATCATAAAAGTTCCAATCCGAGATCATATGCTAACAAGTCAAAACTTGGTCAACCCTTTCAAATTTTAAGCTTCCATCTGAGAACTGTCCTTCCAAAACCATTCTGATTGCCCTGAAAACTAAAACCGACGATTTACACAAGTCATAATACATCACACGGGGCTAGTCATGCCCGAGAACTGGCGAGCGAAGTGTAAAAGCTCAAAACGACCGATCGGATCGTTACAATAATACTTATAAAAGAACTGACTAAAAATTGAGTGGCTTTCTTTCTACTTTAATACATCTCCAAATTTGTGTCCTTGAATTAATACCAAATATTTAACATTTCTGTATATACTATAGTCTGTAAACAAACTCTGCGCAATGACGTTGTTGGTTTATTCTTCTTTTAGCACTTCTCTATCTATTTTTAGGCATGCCCTGGTTTCTAAATTTAGACATTTTGTTTTTATTTCTGTCAAGCACATTTGGACTTTAGTCACTTTACCATAATATCAGGAAGATTTAGAAAATGGATAGCAGTAACTTTAACTTCTTTTGCAGTTCAAACGAGATTTTCAAGATAATAGTTATTTTTTTTCTTGCATTAGTTATGATGTTTTAAAAATTTTAGTATTTGTTCTGCATTATCTATAGTATCGTAGAATCAAAAAATTGGGTTGCTAATTCATATAGAGAAACTTCAAAATCACTTCAGGCTTGTTAAGAATAGTGATGAAAATCTTGTTAAGAATAGTGGTGAAATCCAATGGAGTGCATTTATCAAAACAACGTCAACAACAACCAAAAACCGATGGATTATTTATCTAACCTTGAGTATCTAGAGGACTTGATAATAAACTGAGAACTTTTTTAGTGGAAATGTGGCTTTTTCGTTTTTTGTTCTTTGTAAATTAAACTAATGAAGCAATATGAGCTTCGAATGACTAATATAATTGTATATGAACGTAGGAGACCTTCGGTATGATAAATTTAAACGGACGTTAAAACTTTTTAAATGACCCCCCCCCTCCCCCGCGGCCAAATGCACACGCAAGTATACATGGTCGTCAAGTAATAAAGTGACTAAAAGTCGGATGTCCAACCCACGAGGACTTGTGATTAACTATTAACTAAATTAGACTATCCTAGCTAATTATCTAAATAAGAATTAAACCTAGAAGTATTTGATTCTAATCTAATTAAAATAAAAAGAAAACAATAAAAGAATTCTGAACAAAAGAAGAGCAGATATTTATGTTATCAATGTTATGAAAACAATCTAGGGTTATGGGCTATCTAACATACCTATTGTATTCTTCAATTGAATTGACTAACTAATTTATCTAGTTTATTGGTTAGCAGGGTTAATATTGCTCATAAGAATCTGTCGAGTTCTTACTCACATATTCAAGCTAACCTAACGCCTATATGTCTATGGAATTAGAACTAGCAAGAACGCATTTGTAATTCCTGTAAATCAACCAAACAATGCAATTTAGTATATGTCTACCCTAACCGCGAATCCGTTCCCCGATGCCCAGGTTCAAGAACTTGCTTTACTCAATCCTATATGCAATCTAGAATTCTCACATTCGAGTTCAATTCTAGATTCGTAGATAGTATTCAATTGGTGATCAAGAAATTAAATAATTAAGCGCAAGATGAATAAATAAGCTAAAATTATAAATCAAGAAATCAAAATCAATATCCGAATAACAATAGTCATGAAAGAACTATAATCCTAGAACGTGAAGATTAGCTCCACATAGACATGGTAGCAAAACAACAAATCATACAAAGAAACGCAAAAATTACTAAGTTTGGTGGAAGAAAAGATGAAACCCGGCCTCCACGGCGACTTTGTACTCTCCCTTCGTCAAAAGTTACTCTAAAAAACATTCACTCCCCTTAAAATAGGTTTAGGTCGGCTTTTATATGAGTTGGGGACATCTTGGGGTCGAAATAACCAAGTCCCGATCGAAATAGGACATGTTCACGTTTTGAGCGCCCAGGGCAGCGTGGGGCGCTGGCCCTGGCGCTCAACTTTTTAGCATTCTGTTTTGAGCGCCACAGGTAGCGCCCCATTTCCTGTGGCCCTCAAATGTGCACTTTTGCCTTTTCTTCCCATTTCGCTCCAATTCACGCGCTTTTGTCCCAAATCACATTCGAATGATTCCTACACATAGAAATACCACAAATTAGCACAAATCATTATATTATACATCCGAGATCTACGAGACATGAGCACAATGTGAGTCAATATATGTAAAAGTATGCATACTTTAAGCAAAACATCAACACCCCACACTTTAACGTTGCTCGTCCTCGAGTCGACCAACAAATAACTCTATCTTTGAGCACTCTACACCAATAACCATAGTTGATAGCAACAATTCAACTCTAGCATATGCAATCACCATACATTTCCCTTTTACTTATGCCATACTTCAAGAATACTCAAACAAAGACAACATGCTCATAACAATCCTAGCCTCACAAACTGACTCAATGTCGTCACGCACTCATGTGAACACCCAACATCATAGAGAAATCTAATAACATTACCTATTCCTCGTGAAACCATGTGCCCTCACAACAAGAACAAGAGAGTCGAATCTCATGATCAAATTTAGTTTAAGGACTCACCTGTATATAAAAGAAATCTCTCACCCTCACAAAGAAGTCACATGCACACAATTGGTACCATAGGCTTGCCTTTAATGTAAATCTCTACTAATGTAAGCTCGCTCGATCAAAAATCAATTAGGACTTTTTCATGGTTGTAATTGATAAGTCGGGATTTTAACATGTTTTATGCCCCTACTTGCCTATGCTTTGTTTATAAATTGCTACAAAATAGTCCCAAAATGCTCACAAGTTGTACTTGATTGCAGGTTTGATCGACAAAGTGACGACTGTCAAAGATCGGCTCAAAAAGGAGTGAAACCTGCTCAAGTGTCAAAGACTAAGTAAATTGAGGAAAAGAGAACCTAGTGCAGACCGCGCAAATGTGAATGCGGCCGCACTAGGAGGTTCAGAGAGTTGGCATTTTCAAGATGGAGGCAACGCGGCCACGCTACTCTTTTGTGCGGTCCGCGGCCGCGCTACTCTTTTACGCGGTCCGCGGAGCAGAGATTCAGAGAGCTCACATTTTGCCAACGCCAAGCAATGCGGCCCGCGCTCGTTTTTGCGCGGCCGCGCTAACTTCCACCGCGGTGGCGGTACACTTTTACGCGGTCCGCGGTCCTCAAGTTTAGAGAAGCATAAATTGAAGTCCAAGAGCCAGTGCGGCCCCGGTCCATTTTGCGCGGCCCGCACTGACCCCGCAGGGTATTTTTGTCCAATTTTTTCAGTCTAGTATAAATAGGACATTTTACCACTTTTAGGTCAAGTTTTATATCCCAGACATAGCTGCGCTCGTGAGACTCAATTTTGTAGCCATTTTCGGCACTTTTGCTCTTCATTAACGATATATTATTGTAGTTTCTTCTTAGTAATCAATTAATATGCTTAGTTCTTCATCTATTTCTTCAATTTCTGTATCTAGCATGAGTAGCTAAACCCATTAGCTAGGGTTGTGGCTCAACCCTAGTATGGGTAATTGATGGGTGTTGCCATCTAGGGTTAGATTGATTATGGGTGTTTGCTATTTGGGTTGATTTTATGTTTTTATTTAAGAATTGGTGGTTGCAAACACTGATTCAAGCTTTGTGGGTTTGACTCTTCTTGAGAAAGAGAGTCTATGACCCCAAAATTGACCCAACAAGGAATTGGGATGGACTCATGAGAAATGATAGTCCCAATTAACGGGTTAAATCTCGAGAGAGTAATCACCCTACTTGAACCCTAGTTGCTTGATCTAATTGGCCTACCCTATTGGTCTTGAGAGAGTCAATTGGGCAAAATCACTCTCTCTACCGAGAGGTGTGAGAGTGGATACAATTGTGCAACAGTTATAGCATAAGCCCCAAATATGTCAATCTATCCTTAGTAACATCTACCCGTCAATTAGCCACCTAGGTAATGCCACGACCCTAGTGTCCTTCTTCCCATTAGATACAACTTAGCAATATTCTAGTAGCATAATTTAGCGTTAATCATTAGTTTTATCATAGTAGTTATAAAAGGAGCACAAACACATCTCTAGACTAGACAGAAAATCCAACTCCACTACTAGCTCCCTGTGGAAATCGATCCCGACCACTATTCGGGTAAAAGCTATTGCGACCCGCTCTTCCTACCTTGGTGTAGTGTCGAGTTGGCAGCTATCAGTAATGTGGGCTAAGGGACGGGTAGGATATATATAGGAATAGTGGTTCACCCTCCTAAGCACTTTAACACATCATCAAATAACTTAAGCACAAATTCTTCAACACCACTTCAATTTCACAAATAATATCACTCCCAAAAACATTCCCTTCTTCTTTAAGTACTACTTTAATTCATACCCACTAGCAAGAACAAGACAACAATTTATTCATCTATATTGTTCTTTCTTTTTTTTCCAGATTTTTCTCTTTTTTTTTCTTTTTCAATTTCCGCTAGTGGTGTATTATTTTACAAAATAAGTGCATCCTTCTTTCTTTCATTGGTTCCACTCAAAAGCCACCCCACACTTAGTCCCTTCTTACTTCTTTTAGTGCTTATTTTACAATTAAAGTGCTTTAAGAGGTAAAAGGATCTAAACAATGTCAATTAAGAACAAAAAAGGGCATAGGCTTGTAACGTGGGTGCCAAATAAAAGTCTATAGGCTCAAAAGGGTAACTATGGATAAATTTTATTTATGGTAAGCAATAAGCTCAAAAAGATCGAAGAAAGCCTAAAATTATTTCTCAAACCGAGCATCACCTAAAATTTCGCTTCAACTCACATACCAGTCAAGTTCTAGACACAAGTACAAAACATGGACTACACAAAAACCTCACCACACATGGCACATGACTCACTAAGGACGGTCCCATTCTGGCTCTCAACTAATGCGAATATTCACAAAGTCATGAGATATTAAGCATTAAGCACAAAGTGAACGTAAGTCAAATAAATGAGATGTAGGCGTCACAAACCGACTATCCAATATATAAAGGCATCAAGATCAATTTCAAAATATATGGAAGATACTACACATGCCAAAGCCTAAATATGTTACTATCAAACAAGTCAAGGCGCCTAGGAATCTCATCTTTCTTCCTCTATTTATCTCCTAAATTCTAATCTACTCTAAAAATAAAAAAAGTTACCCAGTTCAAATTACATCCAATGGAAAAGAATCAAGGCACAAAGAAAAACCACGGGGGATTATTACTACCTAAAGAAATTAAAAGACGTACTTTTGGACTTTTTCTATTTTCTAATTTTTTTGTGTGTTTTTTGTTAGACATTAATCCTTCAAGAAAACTGTCTAGGAAATCCATTATTCGGAAAAGTATAATTTTTTTTAATTTTTGATTTTTTTGATTTTTATTTTATTTTTTTAATTAAGCTGCCAAAACTATTACTACTATACTACACCATTAATTCTACTAGCTATGCAAATTAAAACAAGAAGCTAGCTAACAATAAAAAGATAAGAAACTAATGGTATACTAATATAATACTTTACAAACTATAGAGAATCTTCCACCCAAACTTAAAAGAGTGTAGTGTCCCAAATGTACAAATAAAGCAAAAATAACAAGGGTGGACAAAAAAACTCCCAGAAAGGTCAAAGGCCGAAGCAATAGCAGCTCACGGGGTACTCAGACTTCCCCTAGGTATGGTCCATTGTTATGGGCACCCCACACTTAGTTCCAACCATCTGGCTCGCTTTTGCACTCTTCCAATGGCTTTGTTCCCTATGCTCAAAATCCTACAAAATAAAACAACACTACAAAAATAATACAATAAGAAAAAAAAATCAAAAATAAAAGAAAGCAGTAAAGTTGGGTTGCTCCCAACAAGCGCCTAATTTAACGTTGCGGCACGACGTGAACCACTATTTGCTCCACCTCGAACTTATGAATTGTACCCCTAGTTTGGCTTCAAGTTCTCTGCTATGCTCTTTTAGTGGGGCTACAAGGATAACCAGGCCAAGTAATAAATTTTTCACTCTGTACTTCTCGGCCTTTAAATGAGGAATATACTTTTTGCTTTTTGACACAACAAATTCAAGAATATAGGCACTCCCATCCTCACCCTTTGAATCCCGCATAGGCTTAGATGGCTCGATTACTAACTTACTATCTAAACATAATGTGAAAAAATGGTTCGAATGAGGTCTAATGCGCCCTAAATCATGAAATTTACTACTATTTACATCCTCATTTATACACACACTCAATTCTCCAAAAGTAATGTTATCTACTCCCTCACATGACTCTTGAGCACTCTTCTCAACATTGGCATCCTCAAGAAAAACATGGTCTAATGATTGGTATTCTCGTTTTAGCTCCTCAATTTGGTCTAGAAGATTTTTTTCAGCTTCACACAACTCATCATTAAATTGTTGGGTGTTACACGCATCAACTTTTGCACTCAAATCTGCATCCAAGCTATGCACAACCAAGCCAAAAATGTCAATTTCATTTGCAAGATCAACTCTCTCCTTAGACCAATCATTCACCAACGTTGTTAAAAGACAACGTCGTTCTGTATATTCGCTTAATCGAGAATATCCGTCTCAATACCAAGCCTTGCTCCCATATTCAAATTTCAGACCTCCCAAAGTTCAGGGCATGACAAGACCAAAAAAGGTGGGCCATAAAAGTCTTCCGTCAACCAAGCATCTTCATCAATAACCTTACCTCCGGATACTTCATCCCCATATGTCATGTTGAGAGAACTAGAAACATACTAAGAGAAAAGAATAGATATAAAATTAAAAAAATTTACAAAAAGAAAAAAAAACAAGACCTGTAATGATAAAAGTAAAAGTCTAATATAGAAAAGTAGCTAATTTCAAAGTCCCCGGCAATGGCGCCAAAAACTTGTTGCGGCCAAATGCACACGCAAGTATACGCGGTCGTCAAGTAATAAAGTGACTAAAAGTCAGATGTCGAACCCACGAGGACTTGCGATTAACTATTAACTAAATTAGACTATCCTAGCTAATTATCTAAATAAGAATTAAACCTAGAAGTATTTGATTCTAATCTAATGAAAATAAAAAGAATAATAAAAGAACTCTGAACAAAAGAAGAGCAGATATTTATGTTATCAATGTTATGAAAACGATCTAGGGTTATTGGCTATCTAACATTCCTATTGTATTCTTCAATTGAATTGATTAACTAATTTATCTAGTTTGTTGGTTAACAAGGTTAATATTGCTCATAAGAATCTGTCGAGTTCTTACTTGCCTTTTCAAGCCAACCTAACGCCTTTATGTCGTTTAGTATAGTGGTGAGTATTCCCACCTGTCACGCGGATGACCCAGGTTTGATCCCCGGCAACGGCGCCAAAAACTTGTTTCGGCCAAATGCACACGCAAGTATCGCGGTCGTCAAGTAATAAAGTGACTAAAAGTCGGATGTCGAACCCACGAGAACTTGTGATTAACTATTAACTAAACTAGACTATCCTAATTATCTAAATAAGAATTAAACCTATAAGTATTTGATTCTAATCTAATTAAAATAAAAAGAAAACAATAAAAGAACTCTGAACAAAAGAAGAGTAGATATTTATGTTATCAATGTTATGAAAACGATGTAGGGTTATGGGCTATCTAACATTCCTATTGTATTCTTCAATTGAATTGACTAGCTAATTTATCTAGTTTATTGGTTAACAGGGTTAATATTGCTCATAAGCATCTGTCGAGTTCTTACTCACCTATTCAAGCTGACCTAACGCCTATATGTCTATGGAATTAGAACTAGCAAGAAAGCATTTGTAATTCCTGTAAATCACCCAACAAGGCAATTAGGTATATGTCTATCCTAACCGCGAATCCGTTCCCCGATGCCCAGGTTCAAGAACTTGCTCTACTCAATCCTATATGCAATCTAGAATTCCTACTTTCGAGTTCAATTCTAGATTCGTAGATAGTATTCAATTGGTGATCAAGAAATTAAATAATTAAGCGTAGGATTGAATAAATAAACTAATACGATAAATCAAGAAATCAAAATCAATATCCGAATAACAATAGTCATGAAAGAGCTACAACCCTAGAACGTGAAGTTTAGCTCCACATAGACATGGTAGCAAAACAACAAATCATACAAAGAAACATAAAAATTACTAAGTTTGGTGGAAGAAAAGATGAAACACGGCCTCCACGGCGGCTCTATGCTCTCTCTTCGTCAAAGTTACTCTAAAGCACGTTCTCTCCCCTCAAAATAGGTTTAGGTTGGCTTTTATATGAGTTGGGAACGTCTTGGGTCGAAATAACCGAGTCCAGATCGAAATAGGACATGTTCATGTTTTAAGCGTCCAGGGTAGCTTGGGGCGCTGGCCCTGGCGCTCAACTTTTTAGCATTCTGTTTTGAGCGCCACCGGTAGCGCCCCACGCTGCCTGTGGCCCTCAAATGTGCACTTTTGCCTTTTCTTCCCATTTTCGCTCCAATTCGCGCGCTTTCGTCCCAATTCGCATCCGAATAATTCCTACACATAGAAATACCACAAATTAGCACAAATCATTATATTATACATCCGAAATCTACAAGACAAGAGCACAATGTGAGGCATATGTAAAAATATGCATACTTTAAGCAAAACATCACCCCTCCTCTTCCAAAAGAAAAGAAAAGAAAAACAAACAAACAAACTACGATTTCTAAGGAATTAGGCGTGATGATTAAATCAAGAAGTTACTACATGGAGAATGGCATTTTTTCCTATTTGTCCACGACTTGTGTAACTATTTTATCTATACTATATTAAAAGCACGAAGACCCTTAGCGGAATCTCGTTCACAATTTTTACACTTGAAAAATAGAGATCACTCTAGTAAAATAGTCTTTTTGATTATTTTCCTAATTTAGGAATAGTCATTTAATTAATTTCCTACTATTTAGGAATAATTATTTAATTAATTCATACTTTTTAGGAATAGTCACTTTGTTATTCTCTTTCTATTTATAATATTTATTATTCAATTCCTTTCAACTCTAAAATTTCAAACGCTTTCAATTTACACTAATAAAGTTCCCTTCACTTTCAACTCACTTTATACGTAGGAGTATATGTAGGAAAGTTTCGTTCAGTTTTCGGATTAGGAGGTTTTCAGTACTACTTTATTAGTATATGCAGGAGCTAAATTGGTTTTTAGTTAGTTTTGTATCTATATATATATAACTATACTATTGTAAAATTTTCCTATTACTTATGTTAATTCCAACAGAATATAAAGGATTTTTTCATAATTCCAATCAAATTATAAACGGTAAAGGGTCAAAAATGCCCCTCTACTATGCGAAAAGGATCATGTATACCCTCCGTTATACTATTGATCCACCATTATCCCCGACGTTATAAAAATGGTGTAAAAATATCCCTCTTGTATTGGGAAAAATTAAGTTCATATATAGAATTGATTGAAAAGTGACATGTCACGACACGTAGACTGGTCAAAGGATGACAATTGGCAAAGAATAGTCAAAGAGGCACGAGCTACAACAGGCACAGGCAGGAATTCAAGAGATTCAAGAAAGATAAATGCTCGGATCTCTTTATGATCGAAGGTCGAGCTAAGAGAATGAACCTGATAGCAAAAAAGGAAATAGATACGTATTGTCAATAATCAATAGGCATTAATTACAAAAAACGTTAGGGAATCTGTACTAAATCAAAATATGATTACCATTTATAACGTTACATTAAATGCCATTGATTGTCAATAATGGCTCTATTATGACAGAAACAAAACGTATTACCTAGAGATAGCTATAAAAAGGAAAGCTGATCATTTGTAAGGACACGAAATACTATTGCAATATACTGATCTATTTTGATTTCTTCAGCTTTTTAAAAGTCAATTTCTTTTTTATTTAATTATCAGTAACCCAAGTTCTTCTAAAATAAAGCTTTGACCGAAATTTCAATTTTTGGTTAAACAAATTGGTTCCGTTACCGGGAATCTGATAATTTACTCCTTCCTACATTTATCTTTTTATCAATCATGTCAAATGTCAACGACAACAACAATCAAAGAGACCATCAACTCCAGGAGAATCTGCAAGGTGTTGGGACCCCTATCCCTTCTCCACAAAGTTCTCCTCGATAATCTCGAGAAGGAACCCCTGATGGATCTCAATCAAATGCAAAGGATCAATTGGAAAACGATGAGGCTATCAACGAAGCTTTGCAAAAGTTAATCGCTCAACAGGTTAGCAAAGGTCTTGAGGCTTTCGCCAGCTAGTTGCCGGTTGCACCACCAACACCAACTCCGAACAATAATACTTTGAAAAACCTAAGTTCTGGGCTCATTAATTCAGGCAGTGGTGGAACTACCAGCGAAACTCGTGATGGCGAGCCAGGTAACACAGTTAATTCTGATTTGCAAAATTTAGTATTAACCTTGCAGAAACAGCTTAAGGAGCAAAGTGATCGCATAGAGCAAATACCTGGTGTACCGCCCGTAATCAAGGGAATAGATATGGATAAATATTCGCAACAACCTTGGAAACCCAGTGCTGCTCCTTTACCGATTCCGAAGAAGTTCAAGATGCCTGACATCCCAAAATATGATGGCATAACTGATCCACGAGACCACGTGACTGCATTAACCACTAGCGTAAAGGGCAACGATTTAACCAAACAGGAAATTGAATCAGTGCTGGTCAAAAAATTTGGTGAAACACTCACTAAGGGAGCACTAACATGGTATTCTGTTTTGCCCAAAAATTCTATAAATTCTTTTGCTGAGCTTGCAGATTCATTTATTAAAGCACACTCGGGAGCTCAAAAAGTCGAAAAAAGAATGGAAGATATTTTTAAAATAAAGCAAGGAGATTCGGAGCTGCTCAGAGAATTCGTAGACAGATTCCACCGGGAACGAATGACGTTGCCACGCGTACCTGATAACTGGGCAGTTATGGCATTCACCAGCAATCTAAATGAGAAATGTTCGGAGGCCACGAGATGACTCAAAGAAAGCCTGCGAGAATTTCCAACCACAACCTGGAATGATGTTTACCACAGATACAGCACAAAGATGCGGATAGAAGAAGATACTATTATCCAGTTTCAAAAAGAAGAGAGAGTAAGTTCAAGACGTGTTGAAACTGAAAAAAGGTCCGGGAAAAACAGATACGAGCCTTACATGGGACCAGCGGGAAAAGACTCACGATCGAAACAGGATAACTCAAGGTACGATCATAGGTCGAGAGATAGAGAATCAGATTCATCTTCAAGGTTCAGAAAAGAGCGGGACACGCGGGAGATACGCGGTGATGATAGAAGCTCTAAGGTGATGATTGGCGGTTACAGTTTCAATGTAAGCATTTCAGAATTAGTAGCGGTATTAAGAAACATGGGTGATAAGGTGCGGTGGCCAAAAGAAATGAGATCAAATCCAAATAGGCGTAACCCTGATCACTGGTGTGAATTTCACAACAATCATGGTCATAAAACGGCAGATTGTAGATTGCTACAAGAGGTGAGGTAGACCATTTATTAAAGAAAGGATATCTTACAGAACTATTTAGCAAAAAAGGTAAGCAAGCGTACATGAAGAACAGGCAGGAGCCCCCTAAACCTCNATCCCAAACTATGATGGCACAACTGATCCACGAGACCACGTGACTGCATTCACCACTAGCGTAAAGGGCAACGATTTAACCAAACAGGAAATTGAATCAGTGCTGGTCAAAAAATTTGGTGAAACACTCACTAAGGGAGCACTAACATGGTATTCTCTTTTGCCCGAAAATTCTATAAATTCTTTTGCTGAGCTTGCAGATTCATTTATTAAAGCACACTCGGGCGCTCAAAAAGTCGAAAAAATAATGGAGGATATTATCAAAATAAAGCAAGGAGATTCGGAGCTGCTCAGAGAATTCGTAGACAGATTCCAGCGGGAACGGATGGCGTTGCCATGCGTACCTGATAACTGGGTAGCTATGGCATTCACCAGCAATCTAAATGAGAAAAGTTCGGAGGCCACGAGATGACTCAAAGAAAGCCTGCGAGAATTTCAGCCACAACCTGGAATGATGTTTACCACAGATACAACACAAAGATGCGGATACAAGAAAAACTCTCACGCACTTCGCAAAAAAGCTGCTCGCTACTGTTTAAAGCAAGGCAATCTTTATCGTAAAATGTTTGGTGGTCCTTTAGCAAGATACCTCGGACCTTCTCAAACAGATTATGTGATGAGAGAAATACACGAGGGACAATGTGGAATTCATGCGGGAGGAAGATCTTTAGTGAAAACCATGATTAGAGCAGGCTATTATTGGCCCAAAATGGAAGAAGAAGCGGAAAACTTTGTAGTTAAATATGACAAGTACCAAAGATACAGTAACAATATGCATAAACCCGCGGAATTGTTACATCCAGTCATTGCACCGTGACCTTTTATGAAGTGGGGGATGGATATCGTGGGTCCACTACCACAAGCAAAGGGCAAGGTAAGATTTTTTCTAGTACTCACTGATTACTTTACTAAGTGGGTAGAAGCAGGTGCTTTTAAACAGGTACGAGAAAAAGAGGTCAGAGATTTTATTTGACGAAATATCATATGCCGATTCGGCGTACCAAAGGGAATCGTATGTGACAACGGCCCACAATTTATAGGCGCGCAAATCATGGAGTTTTTTCAAAGTTGGCAAAACAAAAGGATTACCTCAACACCTTATCATCCGGTGGGTAATGGACAAGCTGAATTGTCGAATAAAGTCATTATCAACAATATGAAGAAACGATTGGAGGAATCTAAAGGCAATTGGCCAGAGGTGTTACCTGGTGTTTTATGGGCTCATCGCACAACAGCAAAAATAAGTACGGGAGAAACACCATTTTCACTGGTATATGGAGCTGAAGCCTTGATCCCAGTCGAGATAGGGGAGCCGAGCACGAGATATACACAAGCAACTGAGGAATCCAATGAAGAAGAAATGCGAATAAACTTAGATTTACTTGAGGAAAGGAGGGAAGCTGCGTTAATAAGAATGGCAGCACAAAAACAGGCTATGGAACGATATTATAATCGGAAAGCTCGCCTTAGATACTTCAAGATTGGGGACTTCGTACTCAAAAAGGTTTTTCAATCCACGAGAGCGGCTAACACGGGAAAGTTAAGTCCAACTTGGGAAGGACCTTATAAGATTCACGGTATTGCAAGGAAAGGGAGCATACGAGCTGGAAATAATGGATGGTAAGATTTTACCTTCACATTGGAATGTCGTTCATCTGAAGAGATATTACTTCTAAGGAAAAGAAGTATCCACGAGCAGGTACCCTCATTTTTGAATTTTATTTTTTGAATTATTAAAATTTTACTAACGATTTTAGATGATAGGCAAAAAGCTAACTCGTACCTAATGATGAGTCACGACCTGCAAGACATGCGAAAAAATATAAATTCCCGGTCTAGGGTTACAATTTATTCTGATAGAAATTCAAACGGGTTTAGCAGTCTTCATCTATAATCGCACCTCCGAGTCCCGTATATTTTTTCCTTTTTAGGAAAAGGACCAAATAAGAGGAGTAAACAAGTGCTCGAGATTTCATACTTCAAAGCTCAGACACTTGGGGGACTATATAATACACGGCATACGTATAAAGAAGGAAAAGAAGACTAAGAAGATAGTCGAAAGTACAATTCAAAGCCTCAAAGTCTACTCATCGAATGAGTCAAGTTCAGAGCAAAGTTACGAGCCAAATAACACAAAGCCATTCGAAAAACCTTGTAGATTTCAAAAATTAGGTTAAAGGCAATGTATAGAAGCAGGTTGTAAAGGAAAACCTTGAGTTTTATTTTCTCTTTTAAAATCTGTTGTAAAAGAAAACAGTTACGACAAAAGTTATAGAAGTTACTTAAACACATGTAAGATGTTATTTGAACTTGACAAAGTTTAAATGAAACTTTATCAAAGTTATTTCAAGAAACATGTGTGTTCCTATTTCTTTTATCGTATATTTACACAATTATGAAGTTGAGACGTCTTCTTCATTAAGTGTCGAAAATAAAAAGGGCCCTCTTTTATAAAAATCATGTGTGATTTAAACATCCACGAAGTTAATAAAGCATTTCATGAAACAAAAATGCAAAAAAGGGTAAAACATAAACCCACGAATTAATTAACAAGTCCATAAGTATAAAGGCAAAGTCGAGCAAAACAAAAGTTTAAAATAACTAAGTTTAAGCAGAAAAACTTCTTAAATATTAAAAAATTTAGGCTAAGTATGAACTTAGTCATCAATTACGTGTCATTTATACAAAAAATGCCCCGAAAAGGTCTGGGTACTTATTGATCGCTGCCAACTCGATGCTACACCAAGGTAGGAAGAGCGGGTCGCAATAGCTTTTACCCGAATAGAGGTCGGGATTGATTTCCTCAGGGAGCTAGTAGTGGAGTTGGATTTTCTGTCTAGTCTAGAGATGCGTTTGTACTCATAATGTCAGTTCAAACATTCTTGGTTTTTGATTTTATAACTACTATGATAAAATTAATGATTAACGCTAAATTATGCTACTAAAATATTGCTAAGTTGTATCTAATGGGAAGAAAGGCACTAGGGTCGTGACACTACCTAGGTGGCTAATTGACGGGTAGATGTTACTAAGGATAGATTGACATATTTGGGGCTTATGCTATAACCGTTGCACAATTGTACCCACTCTCGCACCTCTCAGTAGAGAGAGTGATTTTGCCCAATTGACTCTCTCGAGACCAATTGGGTAGGCCAATAAGATCGAGCAACTAGGGCTCAAGTAGGGGATTACTCTCTCGAGATTTAACCCGTTAATTTGGACTATCATTTCTCATGAGTCCATCCCAATTCCTTATTGGGTCAATTTTGGGGTCATAAACTCTCTTTCTCAAGAAGAGTCAAACCCACAAAGCTTGAATCAGTGTTTGCAACCACCAATTCTTAAGTAAAAACATAAAATCAACCCAAATAACAAACACCCATAATCAATCTAACCCTAGATGGCAACACCCATCAATTACCCACACTAGGGTTGAGCCACAACCCTAGCTAATGGGTTTAGCTACTCATGCATGAAAGAGAAAATGAAGGAATAGATGAAGGACTAAGCATATTAATTAATTACTAAAAAGAAATCACAAGAATCTATGGTAAAATTAAAGCTAAAGTGCCAAAAATGGCTACAAAACCGAGTCTCACGAGCGCAGCTCAATTCTTAAGATAACAGATAACCTAAAAATGGTAAAAGTCCTATTTATACTAGGCTGGAAAAACTGGACAAAAATACCCCTGCGGGGTCAGCGCGGGCCGCACAAAAAGGACCGCGGCCGCACTGGCTCTTGGACTTCACATTACTGCTTCTCTGAAGTTGGACTCCGCGGACCGCGTAAAATTGCGGCCGCGGAGGGAGTTGGCGCGGTCTGCACAATAACGATCGCGGACCGCATGGCATTATCTTGGCAAAAATAGTAGCTCTCTGAATCTCTTGACCGCGGACCGCACAAAAGGGCAGTGCGGCCGCGGAGCCCTGATCGCGGACGTGTAAAATGTACCGCGGCCGCGTTGCCCTTGAGCCCAGATTGCCAACTCTCTGAATCTCCTAGTGCGGCCACATGTCCATTTTGTGCGGTCCACACTAGGCCTTCTTCCCTTAGATTTCTTGGTCTTTGATACTTGAGTAGGTTTCACTCCTTTTTGAGCCAATCTTTGACATTTCGTCACTTTGCCGATCAAACCTGCAAACAAGCACAACCTGTGAGCATTTTGGGACTATTTTGTAGCGATTTATAACCAAAGCACAGGCAAGTAGGGGCATATAACATGTTAAAATCCTAACTTATCAACTCCCCCAAACTTAAACCTTTGCTTGTCCTCAAGCAAACAAGATAAGACCCACCCCCTAAAGGATAATCCAAGTAGTTCCAGCTATCCTAATGTAACCTCAACAAGCATCAATTGGGACTAGCAATTGCCCTCAATTCAAATGGATCATTAACAACATTTAAACCTTGAGAACTATGGATCAAGTGTGACACAAGAGCATCAATAATTGACTCATTACATCAAAGAACTCTCTCAATTACTTTGGTCGATGTGGAACCCAAACTCATACATCCTCAACTCTCCCTAAGCAAATCTCAGCTTTTAGAGTATAAGCACACAAAATGAGGTTAATGGGAGTTCACTCGTCTCTCTCAAGGAAAGGTCACAAGTCCGGCTCTAAGTACCATATGCTTGACCCTCATGTAAGTATCCACTAATGCGAGCGTCATCTAACTCAAGATCATATAGGGCTTTTGTGGAGTCAATGTAAAGGCTTTTGGGTAAGGGTAGGATATGTTTTTATTCAACCCTGTTCAATCTTCCCTTAAGCAACTCTTTTGATTCATTTGGCACAATTCACTTGACTATTTGAGTCATTTAACCTCTTCCAAGGGTTTAGAGAGACACATTGTCACTCTTTCTTATGCAATTCAAAATATTTCCCCTTTTTTCTACTTTTTCCACACCCTTTTTTTTCACTTTTGTTTTTCTTGAATCCCTTTTTATTCTTTTTCACATTGGGCTTTCTTTTGTCTTTTTCTTTTCTTTCTTTTTCATTGCCTTCCTTTTCTTTTGCTTTGTACCTTTTACCCCTTCGTTTCCTTTCTTGTCTCTCCCCCCAAACTTAGATTTTGCCATTACTCAAGGGAAGATGTGGGTGCCAAGAGAGGGTAGGATTTAGAATGGGTATAGGCTTGTAGCATTGGTTCTTGAAAGAAGAAGGTCTAAGGCTCAAAAGGGATTAGCTAGGGATTATCTTATTGGTAGGCTATGGAATTGTTCAACTTACCATTTGGATCAAGGAGAGCCTATAATCACTTCTCAAGTCGAATTTCACTCAAAATTTTGCCTCAACAAACATTCAGGGCATGTTCTAGACTATTGACTCGAGACTTGGACTCATAATTCAATTTCTCACCACACACACTCAAGGATTGATAAAGACGTAGAGTCGATGGCCCACCACAACCTTAGGTACGATTGAGCACACAATAGTCCCGAAAGACCACATGATGTTTGTTTGGTCAACACAAGAGTCTCAAGGTTTTGTTTGGTCAACACAAGAGTCTCAAGGTCACTACTTTCACCATCCTAAACACAACCACTTGTCTTTGACCATGGGATCAAAGGCAAAGGTGTTAGGCCCAATTGAAGCTATGCTTGAAGTACCCTTAACTAAAAACTGCTAAAAACAAAAGAAAAATCAAAAACGGACTCAAACCCTTAAGATGGTTGTCACGCCATCCATCATTGGGAAGAGCCACCCGGTTCACACAATACCCCACCCTTGGAAAGAACCGTGACATTAGAAAACCAAGGGCTTACTGAAAGCGCCAAAAACAAGATAAAGAGGCTGCGAGCCTATCTACTAAGCTAAAAATGAAAGTGAAAAATTTGTACGAAAATAGAAAATAGAATGAATATTTACAATAGGGGATTAGAATATACAACGGGGGGTGAATATATACAGAAATGTAACTTTATATACAGACCAAATAGAAGGTAAAAAGTATGATAAAGATACCGAATGTAAAGTTATATACAGCCCAAAATAGAAAATCAACAGAAACATAAACTAAGTCACCTAATATATATAGTCATCCAGAGAAACAAAAAAGTAGGGCGCACCCCCACGAATAAAAGCTGGCATTGTCCCCAATGCCAACTATCAAATAAGCATCAAAAATCATAAAGAAAGGATATAGGAGCTCCCTAGGCTTGGTCTGTCTGCATGGGATCATCAGTGGTCCTCGGGTCCTCTGTATGTGTGGGAACCTCAGACTGGTTCCTGGTCGCCTGCTGCTCAGCTTCGGGGACTGGGGCCTGTTCCTGGACTGGCTGGATATCAGGTGCATCATGTGGCAAACTGGAGGAGACCTCCTATGGGTCTGCCAACTGGATGACAGCATCGACTGCACTAGGGATCTTCCTGTTCTTCCTGGGAAGCCTCTGAGACTGCTCCTGCTCTGGCTCTGCTACTGGTGCTGCTGCTGGGGCTGGATCCCCGAATAGCAAGTCTAGAGGCATCTGGTCCGCCAATAACTTGTCCACATTTGCTCTGAGCTCCTTCACAGACTCCTTGGAAGCCCGTGATTTCCTCATCTCCTTGTGCTCCCGGGCAAGCTGCTTCAAAGCCTTGCCCTGTGACTCCACTGCCTTAGAAAAGGAATCCTGTGTCTTCATCATCTTCTCCTGGTTCTCCAGGATCTTCTTCAGTGTGTCCTCAATAGACTGAGGAATCTAAGCTATCTGTGGTGCAAACTGAGCCTCAATAGTGGAAGATAGAGTAGACAACTTGGATGTCGCAGCTGACATCCAGTTGTTCATGCTATAAAATGCCTGGCTCAGCTGATAGGCAGTGATGGGATGCTTCCTGGAAGATGGGATCCCTGGGCCAGCTGAAGTATCAGGTCCTGGAGGCAAGTCAGCTGAAGTATCAGGTCCTGGAGGCAAGTCAGGGGTAGGCTCAGCAGGGGCCTCTGTCACAACTGGCTCTTCAGACTGGCCAGTTGGAGCAGAAGCAGAAGTATTGGTAGGAGGCTTGTAGGACTTGTCCTTGGGGTTGTCTGGTCCCCTCAAACTGTACCATGAAAACGGAGCAACCGACTTTGCCTTAACATCATACCGCTTCTTTTCCACATGTATGTCTCGGAAATACATCGAGAGAGTGTTGGGGAAAGGATAGTTCCGGTTAGCTTCTGCACCGACGAGAGAGATGATGCGGGACATCACATTCCCCACAATGATGGGGTAGCCTGCCATGATCGATGCAACCAATACCGCCCGGGTGAGAGGGAGTGTCTGATCATGTGAAGTCGGGTCCAACCTACTGCAAACGAAAGTCTCCCAACCCCTAGCCTCAAAATTTAGGGTCCCCCTCAGTATTTTAACCCCAACAGTCAACCACGTAGGAGTGGTACCTGGGATTGCCAGGTATGAAGCCAACCATGGACGGACTGCCTCCCCCATTTCCAACTTGGCCAAATAGAAAGACTCGTCTTCGTCTCTGAAGCCCAAATAGTCATTAAGGGACTTCCCATCAAACAACACCTTTTTGTCTCGGACCTTGGTCACCTTGGACCCCTTGACAATGTGAGCCACATTACAATAGAATTCCCTTACCATGTGCTCATTAGCATCAATACACTTTTCCAGAAATATCTCCCAGCCCGATCTAGTTTGGAATTGTCTTAGCACATTAGGGTTGTGGGGTAGCAAATCTTTGATGATAAAACTTCTCTCCGGTATCAAATGCCTCACGGGCCACCACTCCCTAAATTTATGGTAAGCCACTTGGCTCACAAATCTATCTTCCCATTCTTCAGCTTTCCTAGTTCGGGCTATTCCCCAACCTGAGGCTCACCACCCTCATCTCCGCCTGCACTCTCCCCAGATAATGAAGCTGTGGGGGAGGTGGAGTAGTTCCCACTACCGGCTTCAGACTCATCAGATGAATCAGAAATTACATTTATCGGCCTCTTGATAGTAGGTGATGCTAGAGGGGTATCGGTTAGCTGGAAGGGGTTGGTTATGTGAGTCGGGACTGAGTCTGAGGAGATGTCCTTGGATGGCACATACTCACTCCCGGAGGAATGAGAAGCAGCCCTATCAGTAGCTTTTATCAGTTTTCGGGTCTTCTTTATGTTCCCTCGAGCCTGGGGAGTGAGTTTTTCTACTCTCTTGCCTTTACCCCCTCGGGAGGAACCACCTCTCTCGGGTTGTTGTGACCCCTTGCTGCCTCTTTGTTTAACCATTATCTGCAGACACACACATCTAACATTGTTAGTTTAAGCACAAGCAGTGAAACAAATGTATGAATTAGATTGCAGACAACCAATGTAGGATTGCAGAACACAGTTGCAGAATACAGTTGTAGAACACAGCACCGCGGCTCGCACAAAAGAGAGTGCGGCCGCGTTGGAGGCACTGCAGACCGCTCAAAGGCGACTGTGGTCCGCGCTGGGCAAAGGCCCAGGATAACAGCTCTCTGAATCTCTCCACCGCGGTCCGCACAAAATGGGGTCACGGCTGCGGTGGGCCAGCACGGACCGCATAAAGCGCAATGCGGCCGCTCTGGGCATCAATCAAGTTTCAGAACACAAGCATCGCGGACCGCACATATGTGATCGCGGTTCGCGAAGGGTGCTAAGTTAGGGCACCAACTTAGGGTTTCCAATTTTTGCATTTTTGTTCATGTGTTCATCCTACGGTGTCCCTACTCAATTTATCCAACCATTATTAAAGCCCACACACAAACTCAGCACGTAAATTACCCTAAGTTAACAGATGAATGAAAAAGAAAAAGCTACGAGAAGAAAGAAGAAGCTAAAAACTACTGGTCAAGCAAATAAAATGAAAATATAAAAGTAATTAATGAGAGATGCATGAAATGTTACCAGATTTTCGAAGAATGTATGCAATTAATCCAAGCAAGCAAGAATTATTGGTCTCAGAAAGGAATGAACAGTAACTTTTAGGCTCTGAGAGTTTAGGGGTCGAAAAGGGTAAAAGGTGACCCATGGGGTCTATTTATAGACAAACCGTGGGACCCATACTCACCTACCAGCGCGGCCGCACAAAAGCGACCGCGGACCGCACTGGATTTGTTTAAGTGAAGTTTCAGTAGGCAGCCTCTGCGGGTTGCATAAAAGTCAACCGCGGCTGCGGTGGCCCACCGCGGACCGCACTAAATGGAATGCGACCGCAGTGGAAAACATCAGAGAGTACCACATTAGGACCATGCCAGTGCAGACCGCACAAAGTGCACCGCGGCCGCACTGGCAAACTTCAGAGACTGTTCAATTTGTTCCAACTTGTTTTACACTGCATAAACACAATCCCTGTAACATCTCACAACCAATTAGCTCAAAAATCCTAAACTACAAGGAAAATCAAATAGAAAGAAAAAGACATGGGTTGCCTCCCAAGAAGAGCCTAATTTAACGTCGCGGCACGACGTGGGTTACCATCATATCATTTGAAATGAACCACAGCCACCACATGGCTATCATCAATCTTCCTAAGATAATGCTTGACACGGTGCCCATTCACCCTAAAGACTTCACCATTTTTGTTCTTCAAATCTAGAGCACCAAATGGGGTTACACATACAACTTCAAATGGCCCACTCCACTTCGATTTCAGCTTTCCAGGAAACAACCGTAGACGGGAGTTGGACAAGAGGACCAAATCACTAACCTTGAACTCCTTTCCACGAGCATATTTGTCATGTAAGTACTTCGTCTTGTCCTTATACAAGGACGAACTAAAGTATGCATGGAACTGGAATTCATCAAGTTCATTTAGTTGTTCAACACGAAGATTGGCCGCAACATCCCATTCAAGATTAAGCTTCCTCAAGGCCCACATAGCCTTATGCTCCAATTCCACCAGTAGGTGACATGCTTTCCCAAATACCAACCGGTATAGAGACATACCAATTGGGGTCTTGTACGCGGTCCGGTAGGCCCATAGAGCATCATCTAACTTTTTGGACCAATCGGTCTGATTTGCATTAACAGTTTTGGACAAGATACTCTTGATTTCTCTATTTGATACTTCAACTTGGCCACTTGATTGCGGATGGTAAGGTGTAGAGACTTTATGGTTGACACCATACTTGGAGATCGAGGTATCAAAAGCCCTATTACAAAAGTGCGAACCACCATCACTAATGATTGCCCGCGGTGTACCAAACCTTGTGAAGATACTCTTTTCATGAAATGCCACTACACTCCTAGCCTCATTGTTGGGCAAGGCCACGGCCTCAACCCATTTTGACACATAATCCACTGCCACTAGAATGTAAGTGTTCCCACACGAGCTAACAAAAGGACCCATAAAATCAATACCCCAAACATCGAAGATATCAACTTAAAGAATCGTGTTAAGAGGCATCTCGTCTTTCTTGGAAATCCCTCCCGCTCGTTGGCATTGATCACATCTCTTTACCAAATCACTAGCATCTTTAAATAAAGTCGGCCAATAGAAACCGCAACTCAAAACCTTCAAAGCCGTTCTCACCCCTCCATGATGGCCACCATAGGGGGAGGAGTGACAAGCCTCCAAAATGCTCAATTGTTTACCTTCCGGGACACACCTTCTAATCACACTATCCGTGCAAATCTTAAACAAGTACGGATCATCCCAGTAAAAATCCAAACTATCCCGTTTGAGTTTCTTCCTTTGGTTGGAAGAGAGCTGACACGGGACAATTCCACTCACAATGAAGTTGGCAATATCCGCGAACCATGGCATGTCACACATTGACGCGGAAAGAAGTTGCTCGTCGGGGAATGTATCATTTATCTTAAGGCCGTCACATGGCCTTCCTTCTTCCTCCAACCGGGACAAATGGTCCGCAACTTGGTTCTCACTTCCCTTCCGGTCCACTATTTCTAAGTCAAATTCTTGAAGAAGTAACACCCATCTCATCAATCTTGCCTTGGAATCCTTCTTGGTCATCAAATACCTAAGGGCGGCATGGTCCGTGTGCACAATCACCTTGGCCCCCATAAGATATGGTCTAAATTTCTGCATGGCAAATACAATGGCCAATAACTCCTTCTCCATCACCGTGTAATTTCGTTGAGCTTCATTCATAGTCTTACTTGCATAACACACGGGGTAGAACATTTTGTTAACCCGTTGACCCAACACCGCCCCCACTGCAACGTCAATAGCATCACACATTAGTTCAAAGGGTAAACTCCAATTAGGTGCGGTTATGATAGGGGTAGTGGTCAACTTGTGCTTTAAAAGTTCAAAGGCCTCCATGCATTTTTCATCAAAAACAAACTTGGCATCTTTCTCTAGCAACTTGCAAAGGGGATTCACAACCTTCGAGAAGTCTTTGATAAACCGCCGGTAGAACCCGGCATGCCCAAGAAAACTCCTCACCCCTTTGACAGAAGTGGGGGGAGGGAGCCTTGAAATCACCTCGATCTTAGCCTTGTCTACCTCAATCCCATGCTTAGAAATCTTGTGACCCAACACTATACCTTCTTCAACCATAAAATGACATTTTTCCCAATTGAGAACGAAGTTAGTTTCTTCACATCGGGCCAAGACTCTATCCAAATTTACCAAGCATTCTTCAAAGGAGTCACCAACCATACTAAAGTCATCCATAAAGACCTCCAATATGTCTTCCACCATGTCGGTGAAAATAGCCATCATACAACGTTGGAAGGTCGCCGGAGCATTGCACAACCCGAATGGCATCCGGGAGAAAGCAAATGTACCATAGGGGCATGTAAAAGTGGTCTTCTCTTGGTCCATTGGGGCAATTAAGATTTGATTGTAGCCCGAGTACCCATCCAAAAAACAATACAACGCTCGCCCCGCAAGGCAATCAAGCATTTGATCGAGGAATGGCAAGGGAAAAAGATCCTTGCAGGTCACCTTGTTGAGTTTTTGGTAGTCCATACAAACTCTCCACCCGGTAATGGTTCGAGTGGGAATAAGCTCATCGTTGTCATTGGTGACCACCGTCATCCCTCCTTTCTTTGGCACACATTGGACCGGAGAAGTCCATGAGCTATCGGAAATTGGATACAGCACACCCGCATCAAGCCACTTGATCACTACTTTCTTCACCACCTCTTGCATTGCTTCATTTAGCCTCCTTTGATGTTCTAGGGAAGGCCTTGCATCATCCTCCAAGATAATTTTATGCATGAAAAATGCGGGGCTTATTCCCCGAAAGTCCGCCAGAGTCCATCCTATTGCCGTTTTTCGCCTTTGAAGCACCTCCAAAGTGGCCTCAACCTGCAAGTTAGTAAGGCAAGAAGAAAGAATAACTGGAAGAGTTGAATTAGAGCCCAAAAATTCATACCGGAGGTGTGGAGGAAGTGGCTTCAACTCCAACACCGGTGGCTCCTCAATTGATGGTTTTGTTGGTGGAGTTTTCCGGTTTTCAAGATCCAAAGACAATTTTCTCGGCTCATAGGAATAAGAGCCCATCCATGTAGTGCATTGACACACTCCACTCTGCTTGCATCATCATCGACATCAAGATTTAATAGCACGGTCTCAAGGGGATCCACGTTGATTATAGCACTTGTGTCATCCACTATCACAACTGTGACAATGTCCACAAAAGAGCACACCTCGGTGCTATTGGGTTGCTTCATGGATTTGCAAACATGGAAGACCACCTTTTCATCTCCCACTCGAAAGTTAGCTCACCCGCTTAACATCAACCAATGCCTTCCCCGTTGCTAGGAAAGTCTCCCAAGAATAATCGGGACTTCAAAGTGCACTTCACAATCCAATATGACAAAGTCGGCCGGCAATATGAATTTTTCCACCCGGACAAGTACGTCATCAATAATACCCAAAGGCCGCTTCATCGACCTGTGTGCCATTTGAAGTCTCATTGACGTTGGCCTAGGTTTCCCAATTCCCAAAGTCATGAAGACTGAATAAGGCATCAAATTAATGCTAGCCCCTAAGTCACAAAGGGCCTTAGCAAACTCCCCACTACCGATAGTGCAAGGGATAGTAAAAGCTCTAGGGTCTTCAAGTTTCGTGGCCATAGAATGCACTATTGCACTGACGTGGTGAGTCATCTTTATTGTTTCACAATCCATGGAACGCTTCTTTGTGACCAAATCCTTTATGAACTTTGCATAGCCCGGCATTTGTTCAAGTTCCTCCACCAAAGGCACATTGATTGTAAGGCTTTTCACCATATCTATGAATTTTTTGAATTGATTGTCACTCTTTTGCTTTGCTAATCGCTGAGGATAAGGTGGAGGTGGTCTAGGCAAAGGTGCCTTGGCTTTTGGCACCACCGGCTCCGGCATGTCAATTATGTGCTCCCTAGACGGGTTCACGACCTCTTGAGTTTCCACCTCGGCCTCATCAATATCTATCCTCACCTCATTGTTCACATTTGTCTCAACCACATCTTCAACTATCAAAGGAATATCATTTTCTTGTAACCCAACATTATCACCCACAACTTGATTTTCTTTCGAGGCATGCACATCACCGCCTCTCCCACTTCTTGTTGTAACCGCCATCACATGATTGTTACCTCCCTTCGGGTTCACTACCGTATCACTTGGTAGAGCACCCTTAGGTCGAGTATTCAACGATTGAGAGATTTGGCCTAATTGCACCTCCACATTTCGAATAGAGGTATTGTGGGAAGCCAATTGAGCATCGGAGTCTTGGTTCTTCTTCATCATTTATTCGAACATCATTTCTATTCTTCCCATATCACTACCCGAAGAACTAGACCCTTGAGATTGAAACGGAGGCGGATTGTTCGGTTTTTGGTACATCGGGGGCCTTTGAAAACCTTGCCCCCGGTTGCCTTGATTTCCATTGTTATTCCACCCGCCTTGACCATTGTTGTTATTCCAATTATTATTGTTCCCGTTCCAATTGCCTTGATTGTTACCTTGGTTACCCCAATTGTTGTTCTGATTGTTGTTGTTCCAATTGCCGCCACCTTGTTGTTGGTTGTTATTATTCCAATTACCGCCGCCTTGTTGATTGCCCCAATTTCCTTGGGGGTGCCACTGTTGATTCCCTTGGTTTCCTCTATTCCGTTGGTAGTTATTGACATATTGACATTCCTCGCTTTGATCATCATAGCACTCATTTGAATAACCACCACAATCATTGTTGTTGTCAAATTGCTCACAATTACCTTGAGGTTATTGTTGCCCTCTTTGCCCCCTTTTTAACATAGAAACACCTTCCATTACGTTGACTTGGCGCGGGTTTTGGACTTGTTGCAATTGCACCTTCGCCAATTGATTCATAGTTGTTGTAAGCTCGGCAATAGCTTGGCCATGATCGTTCAATTCCTTGTTCAATTGGATGACCGTGGGGTCACCTTGGGGCATATCTGCTCGGCTTTTCCATGCCGAAGAGGTGTCGGCCATTTCATCAAGTACATCACATGCCTCTTGGTAAGAATGTTTCATAAAGTTCCCTCCGGCCAATTGGTTCACAATGCACTGATTCGTGGTGTTGATGCCCCGATAAAAAGTTTGTTGTATCATTGCCTCGGTCATGTCGTTATTAGGGCACTCCTTCACCATTGTCCTATATCTTTCCCATATCTCGTGCAAAGGTTCCGTTGGCATTTGCTTGAAAGCTAGAATCTCATCCCGAAGAGCCGCCATATGACTTGGAGAAAAGAACTTGGCAATAAATTTGTCCGTCAATTCATCCCATGTGGTGATAGAATGATTGGGGGAGCCTTTCTAACCAATCCAACGCTTTACCTCGAAGAGAAAACGGGAAAAGCCTCAATCTCAACGCATCCTCTGACACATTTGTTTGCTTGCTGCCCCAGCATGTATCTACGAACCCCTTCAAGTGCTTGTATGCTTTTTGATCGGAGGCGCCCGTAAAATATCCTCGTTGCTCGAGCAAGGTCAACATAACATTTGTGATTTGAAAGTTTCCCACCCGGATTCGGGGAGGAACGATGGCACTCGCATATCCTTGATTTGGTAGCACTCTTGGGACTACTCTTGGCGGTGGCGGAGGAGGGTCTGGAATAGGATTGTTGTCATTGGCATGACGGCCTCTACGTGGAGCTTGAGGTACGGGAAGCTCATCATGATCAATATCTTCTACCTCCTCCCCCTCCATGGCATTGCCAATAGGGTCGTTAGCATTTAAAGCCATAGTACCTGAGTGATCGACACAAACAAAATTAGTAAACAAGAAGGAAAGAGAAGCAAAACACAAAATGAACTAAACAGATAGTCAACACCATAAGCTCCCCGGCAACGGCGCCAAAAAGTGATCGCTGCCAACTCGACGCTACACCAAGGTAGGAAGAGCGGGTCGCAATAGCTTATACCCGAATAGAGGTCGGGATCGATTTCCTCAGGGAGCTAGTAGTGGAGTTGGATTTTCTGTCTAGTCTAGAGATGCGTTTGTACTCCTAATGTCACTTCAAACATTCTTGGTTTTTGATTTTATAACTACTATGATAAAACTAATGATTAACGCTAAATTATGCTACTAAGATATTGCTAAGTTGTATATAATGGGAAAAAAGGCACTAGGGTCGTGACACTACCTAGGTGGCTAATTGACGGGTAGATGTTACTAAGGATAGATTGACATATTTGGGGCTTATGCTATAACCGTTGCACAATTGTACCCACTCTCGCACCTCTCGGTAGAGAGAGTGATTTTGCCCAATTGACTCTCTCGAGACCAATTGGGTGGGCCAATAAGATCAAGCAACTAGGGTTCAAGTAGGGTGATTACTCTCTCGAGATTTAACCCGTTAATTGGGACTATCATTTCTCATGAGTCCATCCCAATTCCTTGTTGGGTCAATTTTGGGGTCATAAACTCTCTTTCTCAAGAAGAGTCAAACCCACAAAGCTTGAATCAGTGTTTGCAACCACTAATTCTTAAATAAAAACATAAAATCAACCCAAATAACAAACACCCATAATCAATCTAACCCTAAATGGAAACACCCATCAATTACCCATACTAGGGTTGAGCCACAAACCTAGCTAATGGGTTTACTCATGCTTGAAAGAGAAAATGAAGGAATAGATGAAGGACTAAGCATATTAATTAATTACTAAACAGAAATCATAAGAATCTATGGTAAAATTGAAGCTAAAGTGCCAAAAATGGCTACAAAATCGAGTCTCACGAGCGCAGCTCAATTCTGAAGATAACAAATGACCTAAAAATGGTAAAATGTCCTATTTATACTAGGCTGGAAAAACTGGACAAAAATACCCCTGCGGGGTCAGCGCGGGCCGCACAAAAAGGACCGCGGCCGCACTGGCTCTTGGACTTCACATTTCTACTTCTCTGAAGTTGGACTCCGCGGATCGCGTAAAATGGACTGCGGCCGCAGAGGGAGTTGGCGCGGTCCGCACAATAACGACCGCGGACCGCATGGCATTGTCTTGGCAAAAATAGTAGCTCTCTGAATCTCTTGACCGCGGACCGCACAAAAGGGTAGTGCGGCCGCGGAGCCCTGATTGCGGACCGCGTAAAATGTACCGCGGCCGCGTTGCCCTTGAGCCCAAATTGCCAACTCTCTGAATCTACTAGTGCGGCCGCATGTCCATTTTGTGCGGTCCGCACTAGGCCTTCTTCCCTTAGATTTCTTGGTCTTTGATACTTGAGCAGGTTTCACTCCTTTTTGAGCCGATCTTTGACATTTCGTCACTTTGTCGATAAACCTGCAAACAAGCACAACCTGTGAGCATTTTGGGACTATTTTGTAGCGATTTATAACCAAAGCATAGGCAAGTAGAGGCATATAACATGTTAAAATCCTAATTTATCAGAGCCCAGGCGCTTGATACGCCTACTGCTACTACTACTCCAGCACTTCAGGAGACCTTAATACAGTTCCTTAGTATGTTCGGTACATTGGTTCAGGCGGGATTGATTCAGGTGGTACCAACTACTTCACAGGTCGGGGGAGGGACCCAGACTCTTGTCGCCCCCACTCTAGAGCAGCGAGTTCGCATAGGTCAGGTTCCAGGTGTCATGGCGACACAGCCTGTGGTCCCGGTTCAGCGGGTGGTGAGGATCTCTCACCGAGTAGAGGGCAGGCGAGGTCAGGAGAGAGAGTATAGGGAGGCGAGGAGACCTTGTAGACTGGAGAGATCTACGACCCTTATTTTGGAGGAAGAGTTCGGCAGGGTAGAGGTTTTATGGGTCAGCCAGCTCAGTTTGCGTTTCAGACTTCGCACAGTGTTTTAGGTGTTCAGGGGTCTCAAAGTACCCGTACTGCACAGTTCCCACTGCCACGTCAGGCACGAGGTTGCTTTGAGTGTGGTGACATACACCATGTGGTGAGGCACTGCCCTAGACTACAAAGGGGTGCACCTCCACAGACTTCTCCGCCACAGCGTGCTCCGCAAAGTTTTCAGGCTATGATTCCAACACCAGTTTCTACCCTACCTGCCCCGCTAGCTAGAGGTGGAGGTCGGGGAGGTAGAGGTCACCTTAGAGGGGGAGACTAGGCTGGATACTATGCCCTTCCTGCCCGTACCGAGGCTATCGCCTCCGATTCTGTCATCACAGGTATTATCATGGTCTGTCATAGAGATGCATCGGTTCTATTCGATCCAGGCCCCACTTATTCTTATGTGTCCTCTTATTTTGCCCCGTATTTGGGCGTATCTCAGGATTCCTTGAGTTCTCTTGCTTATGCTTGTACTCCTATGGGAGATTCTCTTGTTGTGGACCGCATTTGTCGGTGGTGTTTCGTTGCTCTTAGTGGTTTGAGACCTGAGCCGATTTGTTATTGCTCAACATGGTAGATTTTGATGTTATTCTGGGCATGGACTGGTTGTCGCCCCATTATACTATTCTTGATTGTCACGCGAAAACCGTGATGCTGGCTATGCCAGGTTTACCGCGAATAGAGTGGAGGGGTACCTTAGATCATACTTCCAGTAGAGTTATTTCATTCCTTTAGGCTCAGCGTATGGTTGAGAAGGGGTGTAACGCATATCTAGCTTATGTGAGAGATGTCAGTATTGATACCCCTACAGTTGATTCAGTCCCAGTAGTACGGGATTTCTCTGATGTGTTTCCAGCTGATCTTCTGGGCATGTCGCCTGATTGAGATATTGATTTTGGCATTGATCTGTTGCCGGGCACTCGGCCCATTTCTGTTCCTCCGTACCGTATGGCTCCTCCTGAGTTGAAGGAGCTGAAGGAGCAGTTACAGGAATTGCTTGATAAGGGTTTCATTCAGCCCAGTGTATCACCTTGGGGTGCTCCTATCTTGTTTGTGAAGAAAAAGGATGGTTCTATGCATATGTGTATTGATTATCGCCAGTTGAACAAGGTTACAATGAAGAACCGTTATCCTTTGCCTCGTATTGATGACCTGTTTGATCAGTTACAGGGTGCATGTGTGTTTTCTAAGATTGACTTGCGTTCAAGCTATCATCAGGTTAAGATACGGGAGCCAGATATAACGAAGACCGCCGTTAGGACTCGGTATGGTCATTACGAGTTCCTTGTTATGTCATTTGGGCTGACCAATGCCCCAGCAGCCTTCATGCACTTGATGCACAGTGTATTAGAGACATATCTTGATTCATTCGTCATTGTCTTTATTGACGACATTCTGGTATATTCCCGGAGTCGGGAAGATCATGAGCAGCACCTGAGGACAGTGCTCCAGACATTGAGAGAGAAGAAACTCTATGCTAAGTTCTTGAAATGTGTGTTTTGGTTGGATTTCGTAGCATTCTTGGGTCACGTGGTTTCGAGTGAGGGTATAAAGGTGGATCCGAAGAAAGTGGAAGTAGTGCACAGTTGGCCCAGACCATCCTCAGCTATAGAGATCCGTAGTTTTCTTGGCTTGGCGGGTTATTACCGTCGATTTGTTGAGGGATTTTCATCCATTGCAGCACCTATGACCAGACTGACCTAGAAGGGTGCTCCGTTCCAGTGGACGGAAGAGTGGGAGGAGAGCTTTCAGAAGCTCAAGACAGCTTTAACTACAGCTCTAGTTCTGATATTGCCCACCGGTTCGGGGTCTTATAGTGTATATTGTGATGCCTCGAGGGTTGGCCTTGCAGCGATATTGATGCTAGACAGTAGGGTGATTGCCTACGTGTCCAGATAGTTGAAGGTACATGAGAAGAATTATCCTGTCCATGATCTCGAGTTAGCTGCTATAGTTCACGCCTTGAAGATCTGGCGTCAATATTTGTACGGTGTGCCTTGTGAGATTTATACTGATCACCGGAGTTTGCAGCATCTGTTCAAGCAGAAGGATCTTAATTTACGTCAGAGGAGGTGGTTAGAGCTGCTGAAGGACTATGATATCACTATTTTGTATCACCCGGGCAAGGCCAATGTGGTGGCCGATGCTTTGAGCCGCCGGGCAGAGAGTTTGGGGAGTTTAGCTTATTTACCAGTAGCAGAGAGGCCCATGGCGATGGATGTTCAGGCCTTAGCCAGCCAGTTTGTGAGATTAGATGTTTCGGAGCCCAGTCGGGTTGTAGCTTGCGTGGTCTATCGATCTTCCTTGTTTGATCGTATCCGGGAGCATCAGTTTGATGACCCTCATTTGCTTGTCCTCAAGGACAAGGTTTTGCATGGCGATGCCAGAGATGTGACCATTGGTGATGACGGGGTATTGAGGATGCAGGGTCGAGTTTGTGTACCTAATGTTGATGGGCTTCAAGAGTTGATTCTAGAGGAGGCCTACAGTTCGCGGTACTCCATCCATCCGGGTGCCGCGAAGATGTACCAGGATTTGAGACAACATTATTGGTGGAGGCGGATCAAGAAAGATATAGTTGGGTTTGTAGCTCGGTGCCTTAATTGTCAGCAGGTGAAGTATGAGCACCAGAGACCGGGTAGATTGCTTCAGCAGATAGAGATTCCGGAGTGGAAGTGAGAGCGGATCACCATGGACTTCGTAATTGGGCTCCCACGAACTTTGAGGAAGTTTGATGCCATTTGGGTTATTGTGGATCGGCTGACCAAGTCTGCACATTTCATTCCTGCGGCTGACCAAGTCTGCACATTTCATTCCTGTGTGTACCACCAATTCTTCAGAGCGGTTGGTGGAGATTTATATCCGGGAGATTATCCATCTGCATGGTATTCCAGTTTCTATTATTTCAGATAGAGGTACTCAGTTCACATCATGATTCTGGAGGGCCGTACAACATGAGTTAGGTACTCGGGTGGAGTTGAGTACATCATTTCACCCTTAGACGGACGGACAGTCCGAGCGCACTATTCAAATTCTTGAGGATATGCTCCGTGTGTGTGTGATTGAGTTTGGAGGGTCTTGGGATCAGTTCTTGCCACTGGCGGAGTTTTCTTACAACAACAGCTATCAGTCCAGCATTCAGATGGCACCGTATGAGGCCTTGTATGGTAGGCGGTGTAGATCCCCGGTGGGTTGGTTTGAGCCGGGTGAGGCTAGATTATTGGGCACAGACTTGGTTTAGGATGCTTTGGAGAAGGTTAAGGTGATTCAGGATAGACTCCGTATAGCCCAGTCCAGACAGACGAATTACGCGGACCGGAAGGTTCGTGATGTTTCCTATATGGTTGGAGAGCGGGTTCTGCTTCGGGTTTCGCCTATGAAGGGTGTTGTGAGATTTGGGAAGAAAGGGAAATTGAGTCCGAGGTCTATTGGCCCTTTTGAGATATTGAGACGTATTGGGGAGGTTGCTTATGAGCTTGCCCTACCTCCTAGCTTGGCAGGAGTTCATCCGGTATTTCATGTTTCGATGCTCCAGAGGTATCACGGTGATCCGCCGCACGTGTTGGATTTCAGTTCAGTCCAGTTGGACAAGGATCTATCTTATGTTGAGGAGCCAGTTGCGATATTGGATAGGCAGGTTCGAAAGCTGAGGTCAAAGAACATTGCATCAGTGAAGGTTCAGTGGCGAAGTCAGCCGGTCGAGGAGGCCGCTTGGGAGACCGAGCAGGATATGCGCAGCCGTTACCCTACTCTTTTCACTACTTCAGATATGCCTTTATGCTCGTTCGAGGACGAACGAATGTTTTAAGAGGGGGAGGATGTAACAACCCGGCCGGTCATTTTAAGAATTAACGCCCCGATCCCCTAATAACTGCGTTCCCCGTGTTTGTTTCTACTATTGTGAGTCGCTGGGAGGATTTAATTTGAATTTCGGAGTGTTTTGGGACACTTAGTCCCTAAATGAGAGTTTAACTTTAGAATTTGGACCGTAGTCGGAGCAGTGTGAATACGGCCTCGGAATGGAATTCCGTTGGTTCCGTTAGCTCCTTTGGATGATTTTGGGCTTAGGGGCGTGTTCGGATTGTGTTTTGGAGATCCGTAGCTTAATGAGACTTGAAATACCGAAAATTGAATTATTGAAGTTTCTGGTTCGGTAGTGAGATTTTTGATATCGGCGTCGGAATGGAATTCCGGAATGATAGGTTCTCAAATGTCTTTGCCTTATGTTTTGATGATCTAACAAACTTAATGTTAAGGACCAGATAGGAACCTGACTCACTTAGACTACACTGTATTTAACGGATTCCAGCTAAGTGTGAACTGCTACAGCTTCAGGAGCTAGGAAACCAAAACTAGGACCTGATACCCTTGTGGTTCCCTCATAGCAATACAAAGTCAATTGGACACAGCTGGAAACGAAGTGACCGCCTGTACTCTTTCTGCCGCACTGCACAGCGCCCACTCATTCCTTGACCAACTAAAGTGCTCACATCATTTCAAGTGATGTGATCAAGGTGTACCAAAAATGAGTTTATATTAAAACATCACTTGAATGTTTCAGTTTCTCATTCAAGCCTTTTGCAATACAGAAAAATCAATTCTCACGAGCTTTTAGAACAAAGTTGAACGCCACTACGGACCAATTCCTAAAGTTAGTATTTTGTTGTCCTTAGTTGAGTTGTAACTTTGTTATTGTACTTATTGTATCTCCTAATTTTCTTGGCTAGAAGCGTTGATTAGGAGTCCTCTTGTAAAATCCGTTAACTCTTTTGAGTTTATGTTGTGACTAGGTTTAGTCATAAGCAAAAGCCTTTATAACTGTAGAGTGACAAAGTGACTTGTGGTGAGAGCATCAGAAGTTAGTGAAAGTCTTTGTAACTAGGGAGTCACAAAGTGGCTTGTGGTAACAGTACCACAAGTTAGTTGAGTTAAATTCTTTGTAATGGAGTCATTATGAACTGGCTTGTAATAGGTATTTTACAAGTTAGTGAAGTTGAAAGCCTACAGGTGTAGGTCGTGGTTTTTGTCCCCTTGTGTGGGATTTTTCCACGTAAAAATTCTGTGTGTTATTTACTTACAGTTTTATTAACATTCTCAGCAGAATAACATAGAGAACCAGGTACTCTACAGTTTGGTGGACTCATACAAACTAACAATTGGTATCAGAGCAGGTTCCTCCTATCAGGCTAACACCTAGGAAGGATCTTTATGGCTGCTCCACCAAAATTTGAAGAAGGTCAATCTACATACCGACCACCCAGGTTCAATGGACAATACTATGGGTGGTGGAAAACAAGAATGCATGATTTTATCATGACTGAGGATTCTAAGTTATGGGATATCATATGCGATGGTCCTTATGTTACAACAAAGGTACTGGAAGAACTTCCATATTCGATGGCAAAAACCAGTAAAGAATACACTGACGCAGACAAGAAAGCTGTGGAGAAGAATTTTCATGCCAAGAAGATTCTAGTATGCAGAATAGTACCTGAAGAATATAATAGAATCTCCACCTGCGACACTGCCAAGGAGATATGGGAAGCTTTGCAAACAGCTCATGAGGGAACCACACAAGTAAAACAGTCTAAGATCGATATGCTCACTACCGAGTATGAACTCTTCAAAATGAAGGACGATAAATCCATTCAAGAAATGCACACAAGATTCACTTCCATCATAAATGAGTTACACTCACTTGGTGAAACTATTTCCAGAAACAAGCTAGTGAGGAAGATCCTCAGCATTCTGCCTAGCCCGTGGGAAAGCAAGGTGAATGCTATTACTGAATCAAAAGACTTACAGGAGCTGACCATAGAAGAGCTGGTCGGAAATTTGAAGATCTACGAGATGAAGAAAAAGATAGACAGTGAAAGAAGAGAACCAAAGAAGGAAAAGAATCTGATACATAAAGCTATAATGACTCAAGTGAGGAAGACAGTGACATGGCTTACTTAACCAAAAGATTTCAGAAGATGGTCAAAAGAAATGGAGAAATGCTAAAAAGGGGCAGCTCTAACAAATCAAAAAACTATGATCTTTGTCATATGTGTGGGAAGCCTGGACACTTCATGAAAGACTGTCCTCTCTTGAAGCAAGAATTATCCGAGAACTATAATGAGAAAGCAGCTAAGAGGAACCCGGTTCCTTTCAAGGACTTCAAAAGAAAAAGATCCGGTGACCATATGGTGAAACAGGCTCTTGCTGCATGGGGGGAATCCTCCAGTGAGTCTGAAGATGAATATGATGTGGGTGATAGTTCCATGATGGCAGTAGAAGGCGAGAAAATTGAATATGACTCAACGTTTGCTTTGATGGCCCAATCAGATGATGATGAAGACGATGGCAACAAAGATGTAAATTTCAGGGATGTTCAGAGAAATCTGAAATCCTATTCTCCAAAAAAACTCATATCTTTAGCTAATATATTAATTGTTGCCTATCATAGTCTTGTGGCGGATAGGGATTCTTTGACCTTAGAACTAGGAGAATCTGAACAAACTAGAAACGACTTAGTGGCTGTAGTTATTGACCATAAGGAAACCATTGAAATCTTCAGAAAAGAAAAAAATGATCTTTTGGCAGTAATTGCTGACCTAAGGGTAACAATAGTGAGACCAGGGACTAAGTCAAATCCTGAAAATTCTGGAAAGGGAAAGGAGATAGCTAGTGAGGAACACATTAGGCTTGAAAATGAAGTGAAAGCTATGAGAACTAGGATGTGTGTTGAAATTGAGAAAACCAAGCTCCTTCAAACTGATCTAGAAAGAGTAAAGAATGATCTTGAAAAGTCCCTAAAGTGAACCTGGTCCTCAGAAGCTATCGCTGCCATGCACACTAATAATGATGGCAACAGGCAGGGAATAGGGTTCCAAAGGGAGAAAACTCCTTACAACCCACACAGCAAGTACGTCAGTGTCTCTGATAAATGGCTTTGTACCCAATGTGGGAACAATGGGCACTTCAAAGAAAATTGCCAGGCCAGGGATCAAGCTGTTTAGAAAAACAAAGTATTTGCTAAAAAAGTGACTACAACTAGGGGACCAGGTTCTACTCCCAAAAAATGAGCATTACCTGCATGGACTCAGAGAGCTCTTATTTATCCTCTTGCCTACTACAAGGGACCCAAACTTGCTTGGGTTCCTAAAACTAACTCCTAATCTCCTTGTGCAGGGAACAGTGAAAGGAAGCGGTCAACAATGGTTCATGGATAGTGGGTCTTCAAAGCACATTGTGAGCACGTGATTTTTGCCCTAAGTGAATTATTCCCAAAAATTCAAACAAAATTATCTTCTTTCATTATTTTACAAGTTGTGAATTTTATGTTATTTTCTGTTAATTGTTTGCATTTTATTTGTGCATTTTAATTCATATGAAAACATAGAAAATACGCTTGACATTTGCATTTAGGATCTAATTTCATATTTTAGGATTAATTAGTGGTTAAGTTATTTTTAGAACAAAATATGAAGAAAATAACAAAAATAGTCCACTTTTGCATTTTTAATTGTTGAATTTGTCACGAGATAGATTTTAAATAATTTTAGGAATTAATTAGCTTAACTTTGAAAATATATTGTCTTTATTTTAATTTTTAAATTTTTTTTTTTGCATTTTTATAAAGTCAGAAAAATATAAAAAGTACAAAATGAAAACAAAAATAAGTAAAAGAAATAAAAGAAAACTTGTTTTTTTAAAAAAAAAAGAGAGAGAAAGTGGACTGCTCTTAAAAGACCCGAATTTGGGCCAAAATGGCTGAGCCCAAACGAAATAACCCTGAAAGACCCAGGCCCAACCCCGGTAACCCGGTCCGTCTCCCCTGCCTCACCAAACGATGTCTTTTGGTCATAGTTTAATCCCAGCCGTCGAGGATCTTTGATCCAACGGCTGGGAAATAACCAAAACTTGATATAAAATTGTCCTAAGACCCCTACCCCCCCCTTCATCGTCCCCCTCACATCATCTCTCTAAGACCGATCCCCAAAACCCTAATCCAGCCGCCACCAAATTCTCACCAGCTCCGGTGGCGGCGCCGGCTCCAAACCACTCCAAATTAACACCCCAATCTCCCCTCGTCCTCCTCTTTCCATATCTAGTATTGGTTTTCCTCGAATCATAGTCAAACGACTCGAATATTGAATCTAAACTCTCCGGCCAAAACCTTACCTTGTCCAAACGGCCCCAAATTCATACCCTACACTCCCCTGACCTCCCTCATCCCTAATCCCTAACCAAAACCCCTCAAATCCCGCCGGAACTCGCCGAATTTCAAATCTAGGGTTCATGGGTTCGAACCTGTTTTGGGAGGTTTTGAAGTCAGCTGATTTTTGGTTAATGTTATATGTCTATTTCTGACGAAGTAGACAAATAACATTAACCGGAAATCAATTTCGACGGTTTAATCATATCAAGTCTGAAATCAGTGAGTTTCTCTTCTCTTTTTATTTTTTTTCTTTGGTTCTGGTTCTTATTAATTCGATTCGTGTTTTTGAAATGTTGTTTTAAGTTCTGCATAGTTTTAATTGATAGCCTAGTTTAATATCAATCTAATTCTGTCTGTTACTGTTAGCTAAATGTTTAGGTATAATGTTTAGGTATTAAATGTGTAGGTATAATCTCGATGAGTCGGTTTGTTCCCGTAGTGTTTATTGTTTAGGTTAATTCCCATTTTTGTTTGATTCTGTTCTGATTTGGTGATTTAATTTGTGCTTAATTGTTCAGCCATATAGATTTTAGTTCATTTGATTCTTGGTTTTAGTTGAGTGATGAGTTTGATTTGGTTAGATTAGTATTTGGATATTAGTTTAATCTTGTGTCTCAATAGTTGTTAATCGACTTTGTTTGGGCTTGATTAGTCTTAATTTGTTTATTGCCGAGTTTAATAGATAATTAGATAGTAGTGAATTAGGATTACATTTTTCAGTCGAAGTTGAATTCAGAACTTAGGAAGTTGTTTGGTTATAGCTACAATTTTAGTGTAAGTTCAGGGATAATTTGGGTATTTGGGATTGGGTAGAACATGGTAGTTAAGACTAGAGTTTTCCAGGATCTTCTAGAGAAGGACTTTAGTGCATATTTCAGTAAACTTAGGGTACTAACATGAGGAACAAGTTAATAAGTAAAGGACCAGTTTGAAAATAAAAAGGGACTGAAAAAGAAAATAGAAAATAGAGGGATGCCCTCCCTTATGCCTATAACAAGCAGTCCTCAATGCCTTAAGGAACAAGTTTGAAACCCCAAAATTCCCCCCAAAACCCTCTCTGCAAATCTGAGCCTAAAATTTGAACTTCAAATCCTTAGAAGTTCAAAATCCTCTCTTAGATCTGAGATCCTGCCCCAAAAATCCAAAAACAAACAGAAAATACTATAGAAAAACCAAAAAATACTGTTATATTGCATTTATGGATTGATTTCGAGTGTTAATTGTTGATTTTCATCTCTTAGCTCAATTTCTAGTTGCTGGAATTTTCAGAAGTTCTTCCTGGGTTTAATTTTGGTCGACTTGGGATTTATCCGAGTCTATTTGGTTGACATTAGTGCTGTGTTTTCACATTTCGATTCCGACTGATTTTGATATTGGTTGCTGGGTTGTGAGCTTAGATCTGAATTGCTGCTTTGTCATTTGCTGCTGCTGATTCTTATTCTTCTTCTCCTTGTGACTTAATTCCAGGTGCATGTCGTGTAATCTCCAAGTTGGACATGAAATGAAGTGCACTATTTTTCATTTCTGCTGAAGTTGCATTTGTATTGCAACTAGTTTCAGGATTTTTTTGAATCTGCATTTGTATACTAAACTGGATTGTGTGGACTGTACTGCCTAATTATGGATTGTTGAATTCATGAATTGCCTTATCTGTTTCATTCTATTTCAGTAGTCTAATGCTCGAGTAGTTTGATCTCATGCAATTAATAAATAACTTTGAGTTTGTTTACTAGTATTTATACTCCACAACAGGATAGTCGTAAGCATGAATGCTGTTGAAGAGCTTGGGTTCAATTAATGAATTCATAGCTTGATAAACTCAAAACAAAGGTCTCGTGTGTTATCTGTTATCAATGAACTTTAATATGAATTTCGAGTGTTATCCAATATGCTACAGATGCTCAGATGCACGTTTCCTTTATTAGGCAAGTTCAGCAGTTATTTTTTATTTCAGATAATTAGTCCATAGCAGTTGTTTTTTTGGGGTCAAAAATACATGCCAAATAAAATGAATTGATTCAGGTAATCAGTGTAAAAGTAAATGATAATTTGAAACTGTTAATCAACTCTCTGTTCCGCATTGAGTGCATGTTTGCCATTGTAATTTGTGCTGTGAGTACATCATTGGGCTTAATTTCATTCGAAGCCCATTTATATCTCCATATTGCATCCAAGGCTGGATTGTACCCAGTCAATAGTCGGACTCTGATTTACTAATGTTGGGCCCAAACGCTTGGCCCAAAGTCTGGCTACATTTGATTGTAGTTAAGACTTTTAATTCATTACCTGACGTTTAAACACCTGAAGTCCAGTATAAAATTGGGCTTTCGAGTTAAGTAGCGGGTTCAAATTAAAAGGTTTTCCCTATTGTTTGAATCCGGACTTGAACTTGAGGCCCAAATTTTACAACATCAATTAATTAGGGCCCTTTTAGAGACAATATTAAGTAGAAAACCGTAGTTACCTTAGGACTGGCCTTTAAATAAAAAGTGAGACGAGCCTCGCCGAACAAAACATATAAATTGCGGGGCCCTCATTAAATGCTTATATAAAAAAACTTAGAATCTGGGCGTTCCGTTTAGCGAATTTCACGGCCTCCCGCAATGATAATAGCGTGTTAGCCTCTTTAAGCGCGTCTTTTAATAACATTACCTTCCTAAACTCGGGTACGCATTTATGTGACCCAAATCCAAATCTCAACGAAGTCAAAATGTGTCAAAAATCGCGGGTGCATTTATGTGACGCGGTTCGAGACATTTTCACGACGTTGCAATTCTCTTTAAAATAAGAATAATAAAAGCGGTTAAAAAGCACATAGACTAAAACATGTTGTAAAATCAGATAAATAAGCCAAATATGACAGTTGAGCGACCGTGCTAGAACCACGGAACCCGGGAATGCCTAACACCTTCTCCCAGGTTAACAGAATTCCTCACTCAGATTTTTGGTTCGCAGACTGTTAACAGAGTCATAATTTCCTCGGTTCGGGATTCAACCGGTGACTTGGGACACCATTAATCTCCCAAGTGGCGACTCTGAAATCTTAATAATAAATCCCGTTTCAATTGTTCTTTAATTGGAAAAACTCCTTTACGCCCTTTCCCGGGTGTAGTAAGAAAAAGGAGGTGTGACACACATGACTGGGAACACATGGACTTTCGTTTACTAAAAGCCCTGCAAGGAGGGAGTGTATCCTTTGGGAATGGGAAAAAGGGGTACATTCTTGGAGTTGGAAAAGTCGGGAAGTCACTCACTCATTCCATTGAAAATGTGTACTATCTCAATGGCCTTATGTATAGTCTCTTGAGTGTCTCTCAAATCTGTGATAAAGGAAATAAGGTGGAATTCTTGTCCAAAATATGTACAGTCACTGATCTGGTAACTGGGGAAGTGGTACTTATGGCCAAAAGATACAAGAACATCTATGTTGCTAATTTCGAGTCCTTACAAAGTGGTGATCTGAGTTGTCTGAAAGCTGTTGATGATGATGCGGAACTATGGCATAGAAGACTGGGCCACGCAAGTTTTTCTCTTCTGAACAAACTAATTTAGAAGGTTCTGGTCCATGGTCTGTCCGTATCAAAATTCAAGGTGCAAAAGGTCTGTGATGCTTGTGCTAGAGGAAAACATGTGAAGTCCTCCTTTAAGTCTAATAGAGATGTGAGCACCTCAAAGCCACTAGAGCTTCTACATATGGATCTATGTGGCCCTATGAGAGTGCAAAGTAGAGGAGGAAAAAGATACATTTTTGTGATAGCGGATGATTACTCCAGATTCACATGGACTCTGTTTCTCAGAGCTAAAGATGAAACCGTTGAAGTGTTTGTGGCCTTTGTGAAGAAAATCCAAGTGAAGATGGAATCTAGAGTCGCATGCATTAGATCAGATCATGGGACAGAATTTGACAATGTCAAATTTGATGAGTTCTACAATGAAAATGGCATCACTCACAACTTCTCAGCTCCTAGAACTCCTCAGCAAAATGGAGTAGTAGAAAGGAAGAACAGAACTTTGGAAGAGATGCCAAGAACAATACTAATCGACACTGGAATTGCAAAGAACTTCTGGGCTGAAGCTGTCAACACTGCCTTCTACTTGGTGAACATGTGCATGATCAGATCATTTCTGAACAAAACCCCCTATGAATTGTTGAATAGAAGGAAACTCAAGCTGACTCACCTAAGAACATTTGGGTGCAAATGCTATGTTCTCAACAATGGAAAGGATCATCTTGGTAAATTCGATGCCAAGAGTGATGAAGGAATATTTCTGGGCTACTCTTCTCAAAGCAAGGCTTACAAGATATATAATAAGCAGACTCAATGTGTTGAGGAAAGTGTTCATGTTATTTTTTATGAGTCTTATCCATCCTGTCAGAAGAGTGCTGAAGAAGATCAAGATGGAGAACCCTTACTAGTCCCTGGTGAATTCATTGACATGACGAACGAAAAGTCAGATATGATGAGTCAAATAAAAGAGATGAGTGAAGACAGTACTACCTCATCACCAATGGAACCAAGCACTTCAATTACAACCACTGAAGCTGAAGAAAGAGTGGTTGATGCAGTTCAGGGAACTCCACTAGAATCTGAGAGAAGAACGCAGGAGAACCAGCCCAACTTACCCACATCCTCTCAAAATGAACCTCAGACGTCTAACTGGAGACACCAAAGATCTCATCCGATGGACAACATTATTACTCCTCTAGATTCCGGAGTACAAACCAGGTCAAGAGCCAGAAATTCACTTTCCTTCTTAGCTTTTCTCTCCCAGATAGAAACCCAAGAATATTAAGGAAGCCTTGAAAGTTGCAGATTGGATTACAGCCATGCAAGACGAGTTACATCAGTTTGATAGAAATAATGTTTGGCACCTGGTACCTAGACCCTCAGACCAAACCATTATAGGAACTAGGTGGTTATTCAGAAACAAGCTCAATAAACATGGAATTACCACAAGGAACAAGTCCAGGCTGGTGGTTCAAGGTTACAATCAGGACGAAGGGATTGATTATGATGAAACGTTTGCTCCGGTGGCTCGTACGGAAGCTATTAGAATTCTAATCGCCTTTGCATCTCATATGGAATTCACCTTGTTCCAAATGGATGTCAAAAGTGCATTTTTGAATGGACTTCTTAAGGAAGAAGCCTATGCGAAGCAACCCCCAGGGTTTGAATGTCATGAACACCCTGGATACGTTTTTAAACTGGCTAAAGCATTGTACGGGATGAAGCAGGCTCCTCGAGCTTGGTATGAAAGACTGTCAAAGTTCCTCTTGGAAAATGGCTTTAAAAGAGGGAAAATTGACAACACTCTGTTCTTGAAGAAACGGGGAAGGAACGTGCTCATTGTTCAGGTCTATGTTGATGATATTATTTTTGGGGCAATAGCTGATTCTCTGTGTGAAGAATTTGCAAAACTCATGGGAAGTGAATTAGAAATGAGCATGATGGGGGAACTGAACTTCTTCTTGGGTCTTCAAGTAAAACAGTCTCCAAAAGGTATATTCATTTGTCAGCAAAAATACATCAGGGAGCTCCTGAAAAGGTTTAACATGGAAGCATCAAAGGTGATAGACACTCCCATTTCTACGGCCACTCGACTGGACATGGATGAAACTGGGTCTCCTGTGAATCCAACCATGTATAGAGGCATTATTGGGTCTCTTCTCTATGTAACTACCAGCAGACCTGTTATTGTCTTTAATGTGGGTCTATGTGCAAGGTTTCAATCAAATCCCAAGGAATCTCATTTGAAGGCTGCCAAAAGAACACTGAGATATCTTAAAAGAACACAGGACCTGGTCTTGTATTATCCCTCAGGTGACAATTTTAGTCTCATTGGCTATACTGATGCAGACTATGCAGGTTATCTTGTGGACAGGAAAAACACCTCTGGAATGGCTCGCTTCCTAGGTTCATGTCTTATCTCTTGGGGCACAAGGAAGCAAAACTCAGTGGCTCTTTCAACAGCTGAAGCAGAATATGTAGCCGCAGCCTCCTGCTGTGCTCAACTTTTATGGATTAAGCAGCTACTGGAGGACTTTGGGGTAATCACTGAGAGTGTTCCTCTTATATGTGATAACACCAGTGCACTCAACATGGCCAAGAATCCAGTTCAACACAAAAGGACAAAGCATATTGATGTGAGGCATCACTTTCTGAGGGACAATGTGGAGAAAGGGCTGATATGTATGAAGTTCTGCAACACAAAAGACCAAGTTGCAGACATATTCACCAAGGCATTAAGTAGGGAACAATTTGAAAGAAACAGAGTGAATTTGGGGCTTTTAAAGCCCAATGAGAACCTAATTCCTCTTTATCTGGCTATGAAAATCACCTTCAAGAAATAACTGGCTAAAAGTGCTTTCTGGCCATGTCTAACTCACTTTAATACCGTTGAAGGTAAACACGCATGATGAGTATGGAAGCTGTAGATGCAGTGCATTAATGATAAAAGAGGATTGATACTTTCAAATAAAAGTTATCTTGTACCAAAGGTTAGTGGTTCTGTGCATCCTTTAATACACGTCTTAAAAAGGGTACAAAACACAACTGCCATGTCATCCAACTTTTCAGACTCTGTTGTCACGTCTCTTCACTTCAAATCATTCCATCTCCCTCTGATATGTTGCACTTCTCCACGCTCAACCGCCATTTCCGATCCGGTCCCTATCTCTCTCTTCATAATTATTCACTCTTAAATAAATCCCATCCGTTCTCCACAAACCATAAGTCCTTTCTCAAAATCTCCCAAAGCACCTTTGCTTCATCTTTCCATGGCTGATACAACCTCCGACCACCCTGTCTCGGTCGTACCTATCACTGAAAAGCATATGGAGTCCTCCATTCTTTCTGAGTCTTGTATAACCACTCCTACTCTCCCTACTGAAACCTCACCTCAGCCAATTTCTCCGTCTCTTTCCATTTCAGAAATCCCCAAAAGTGCTGATCCGTCCTTTCTATCCTCTGAGATGCCTACTAATCTAGGAATAAGTGGAGAAGAAAGTCATGAGTGTGCAAAGGGCTCTCACATTATTACTACAAATTTCGTGGTGGCAGTAGTGCCGATTGAGAAAGAAAGTGTTGTATCCATCTTCTTGGTATCTGCTGACGGTGTTCTTCAAGAGATAATAACTCAGGAAAACGAGATACATGGTACGGGGGAAAATGGAGCTATGGTGCCAGTTGAAAACGCTGCACTGGCAGAGACGACTGGGCTTTCACATGAGGAGCCTGATCCCTCTCCGGAGGATCCAGGTCAGGGCTCTCACTCCCAAGACAGTTTTTTCCCTGCATTTAATGTTGTACCTCTGGACATTTAAGTCCCTGAGATGAAGTCCAGTGACGAGAAGGATCAAGATCACTTAGCTCTCGATGGGTTCATAGTTAAGCGAAGGGTTGTGTCCACTCTTGAATCTTCAACCAAACAACCTACTACCAGGCTACAAGCTAAGGTGGCTTACGACTATGCCCTTCAGAAGAGTAAGAAAAGCAGTAAGAAGAAAAGGAGGAAGTTGGTGAAAGATAGTGTACCCGTAAGTGATAAGGCGGTCCCTGTGGTAGAGTTGGAAGAAGAAACACCAGATGAACCTGATTCACTGGTTAGACGGTCTCAGAAAAAGAAGCAGCCTGCTTCAATAGAAAAGGGGTCAACCTCAAGTTCAAAATTGAATGCGGTTGTGAGTGAGTTCTCGATGTCCGATGAGGATGTGCTAGTCAAGTCCAAGGGAAAAGGGAAATTATGTGGTGAAAAGTCCGGAAAATGCAAGTCTGAAATTATTCAGGAACCTGGTTCTGTGAAGAGGATAAGGAGTGAAGTCACTCTTGGCTCAGAACGCTTGAGGCACCAAAAGCTTCTGCTGTGTCGTACGTTTGACCCCGCAATCTCTGAGATGGCTGGTATGCGCCATGTTCTTGAAATGGTTGTGTTTCAATGATGGGGGCATCTATTTCAAATAGATGGTCCTAAAGCTTATGAGGATGAAGTGCAAAGCTTCTTTGCTAGCCTTTTCCCGTTGAGATTGACCACATCTGTGCGTTGGTAAATGGAGTTGATATCGTGTTTGATGTAAAGTTGCTTGGTGAAATTCTTAAGGTTCCTATAGCCGGTGTGTCCAGTGTAAGGGATGTTTGTCAGTTCAATTCCAGAAATGCCATAGTAAAGTAAAATGCAAATCAGAAGGGGGACCAGATCCATAAGAAGGCGTTACTCCCTGTCTATCAGCTGCTTTTTGAATTGGTCAACAAAGTTCTATTGCCTCGAGCAGAGAGGAGGTCCGTAACCTCTAAGTCTGACATGTTCTTATGGAGCAACTAGATAGCTTTAGTCTTGTAAGCCTGCCTGCTATAATGATTGAGCACATGCAAAAGGTACCTCCTTCAAAGATGGCAATCATGGCCTTCACTACGGGTTTCTGCTTACAAGAGTGTTCAAATTCTTTGAGGTGCCATTGGGGAAAGGGAAGGTGGGGACAAAGAAGCAGACCTTCTCACAGACGACACTGGAAGAATGCGAGTGCCTAGAGAAGAATAGGGCAGTAGGAAGTACATCGACTGTCTCACAGCTGATTAATGCTCAGAATAGTGCATTTGAGGAGATTCGTCGATTAAAGGCTATGAATGCTATCCTGGAAGGTCAGCAAGCCCAAGGGGTTCCGGCGTCAAATGATGAAATAGCCCTTTTGGCAAAGGAGAATGCTGATCCCAGGTACTCTACAGTTTGGTGGACTCATACAAACTAACACGGAAGTTGGAGTAGCTCAGTAGTGTTGAATGTGACGTGCTTGCAAAATTTCAGGTCATTCGGACGAGGTTTGATAGACTTTTTGATCGAAAGCGTAATTTGAGAGTTTTTGGAGTTCTTAGGCTTGAATCCGATGTTAAATTGGTGTTTTGATGTTGTTTTGAGCGTTCCGAAGGTTGGAACAAGTTTGAATGATGTTTTAGGATTCGTTGGCATGTTTGGTTGAGGTCCCGGTGGCCTCGGGTGAGTTTCGGGTGCTTAACGGAAGTGAATTGAACTTAGGCAAAAATCTCAAGTTGCTAAAGTTTGCTAAGATCTTTCATAACCGCACCTGCGGTTGGGGGACCGCAGGTGCGGCACTGCAGAAGCGGCTGGGTGACCGTAAAAGCAGATTTGGTCCAGGCTCCAGAAGCCGCAGGTGCGAAAAGTCGAATGCACCTGCATGAGCGCAGTTACGGTAAGGGAGTCGCACGTGCGAAAACTCCTGTTTAATGAAAATTCGCATGTGCGACTTGGTCTACACAGAAGCGGCGCCGCAGGTGCGGTCCTAGAGCCGCAGATGCTGTTTCACTGGGCAGAAAAAGGGCAGAATCGAGGGTTAACTTCAAAACATGGAAAAATCGATTTGGAGCTCGTTTGAGGGAGATTTTGGGAGGATTTTGAAGAGGAAATCAGTGGGTCAAAATTCCTTATCCCGTTCTAGTTGTATTCCATTAATCTATTGTTAGTTTTATCATTTAATTTCGGATTTTGGGGGAAAATTTTGGAAAAGTTCTTAGGCCTAAGTTTCGAGTTTTGATTGGGGATTTGACATCGGACTTGGATAATTTTGGTATGCATGAACTCGTGAGAGTGTGAGGATTCTGAATTTGTAAATTTTACCCGATTCCGAGACGTGGGCCCGGGGGGGCATTTTGGTCATTTTTCCTAATTTCGCATATTAGCTTAGAATTTAATTAGTGGAATCAGTTACTTGAAGTTATGTTTATATTATGCAATTGAATTGAATAGATTTGGGCAATTTGGAGTCGAGTACTCGTGGGAAGAGCATGGTTTCGGGTTGATTTTGAGTTGGTTCGAGGTAAGTGACTTGCCTAACCTTGTGTGGGGGAACTCCCATTAGGATTTGGTATTGTTGATATTTGAAATGCCTTTTACGTGAGGTGACAAGTGCGTACTTGTGCTAATTATTGAAAATCCGATTTTCATTATGTAACTAAAGTTTGTGTTTCCATTCCTGCTTATACTACTTGCAATTTTAGCCTGCTGTTAGCTTAGGGAAGCATGTCTAATTGACTTAATTGCTTATTTGCTCAACTGCCTTATGTGGATTATGTGATGCATGCTAGGTTAGAAATACTTGTTTACCCTGGTATGAAATTTGAATTGAATTGAGTATTCTTCGTGTTGCTGCTGTGTATTTACTTTGGTACTACGGGACGGTATCCCGGGAGATCCCCCTGTATGTTTACTTTGGGACTACGAATTTGTATTCCGGAAGATCCCCCTGCACTTTTACATGGGAACTACGAGACTGCACCCGATAGATTCCCCCAGTATTGAGTATTTACATTTGGGACTACGGATCGGGATTCTTGTAGATCCCCGCGCACTATGAGTTGGACTACGGGACGATATCCGGGAGATCCATAGGATATTTATATTTGGGACTACAGGACGGTATCCTGGGAGATCCCCGATTGTTATCTCTATGCTGAGATGTATTCTTTCCGTGATTTCTTCTGTCTCTATAATTGTTGTTGTTATTCTTATCATCCTGTGTTAGTTCATGCTGTTAGCATTTAATTATATTGTCATATTCTATACTGCTTTATCTCATTTTTTTTGCTATAACCAGTAGGGCCCTGACCTTCCTCGTCACTACCCGACCGAGGTTAGTCTTGGCACTTACTGAGTACCGTTGTGGTGTACTCATGCCCTTCCTGCGCATGTTTTTCATGTGCAGATCCAGGTACTTCGACTCAGCCCTACTATCCTTGAGGCGGGGTGATCCATCAGAGACTTCGAGGTATGTCTGCCGCGTCCGCAGACCAAGGAGTCCCTTTCCATTCTCTCTCATAGCATTAGCCCTTCTGTATTTCCTTTTGTTTAGACACTCTTGAGTTAGAACACTATAGTTATTCCACAGCTTGTGATTTCATGAGATCCCGAGTTTTGGAAAATGTAGTTTCATTTTGAGAGTTGTATTGTATATGCCGAGCGGCATCTTTAAACCCCCACTATGTTTATTCTTCAAGTTTTATTTATTTTATCCTGTTGTTTCTTTTTTCGCAGTTTGTTAGGCTTACCTAGTCGTAGAGACTAGGTGCCGTCACGATAGTTCACGGAGGGCGAACTGGGGTCGTGACAGTGTGCCTTGTGAGATTTATATGGATCACCGGAGTTCGCAACATCTGTTCAAGCAGAATGATCTAAATTTGTGCCAGAGGAGGTGGTTAGAGCTGCTGAAGTACTATGATATCACTATTTTGTATCACCCGCCGGGTAAGGCCAATATGGTGGCCGATGCCTTGAGTCGTTGGGTGGAGAGTTTGGGGAATTTAGCTTATTTACCAGCAGTGGAGAGGCCCTTGGCGATGGATGTTCAGGCCTCACCCAGTCAGTTTGTGAGATTGGATCATTCGGAGCCCAGTCGGGTTCTAGCTTGTGTGGTCTCTCGGTCTTCCTTGTTTGATCGTATCCGGGAGCGTCAGTTTGATGACCCTCATTTGCATTCCCTCAAGGACAAGGTTTTAAATGGCGATGCCAGAGATGTGACCATTGGTGATGACGGGGTATTGAGGATGCAGGGTCGAGTTTGTGTACCCAATGTTGATGGGCTTCGAGAGTTTATTCTAGAGGAGGCCCACAGATCGCGGTATCCTATCCATCCTGGTGCCGCGAAGATGTACCAGGATTTGAGACAACCCTATTGGTGGAGGCGGATGAAGGAAGATATAGTTGGGTTTGTAGCTCGGTGCCTCAATTGTCAGCAAGTGAAGTATGAGCACCAGAGACCGGGTGGATTGCTTCACCAGATAGAGATTCTGGAGTGGAAGTGGGAGCGGATCACCATGGACTTTGTAATTGGGCTCCCACGAACTTTGAGGAAGTTCGATGCCATTTGGGTGATTATGGATCGGCTGACCAAGTCTGCGCATTTCATTCCTGTGTGTACTACCTATTCTTCAGAGCGGCTGGCAGAGATTTATATCTGGGAGATTGTTCGTCTGCATGGTATTCCAGTTTCCATCATTTCAGATAGAGGTACTCAGTTCACATCACAGTTCTGGAGGGACGTACAGCATGAGTTGGGTACTCGGGTGGAGTTGAGTACAACATTTCACCCTCAGACGGACGGACAGTTCGAGCGCACTATTCAGATTCTTGAGGATATGCTCCGTGCGTGTGTGATTGAGTTTGGAGGGTCTTGGGACCAGTCCTTGCCATTGGCGGAGTTTGCCTACAACAACAGCTATCAGTCCAGCATTTAGATGGCACCGTATGAGGCTTTATATGGTAGGGGTGTAGGTCCCCGGTGGGTTAGTTTGAGCCGGGTGAGGCTAGATTATTGGGCACAGACTTGGTTCAGGATGCCTTGGAGAAGGTTAAAGTGATTCAAGATAGATTTCGCACAGCCCAGTCCATACAGAAGAGTTACGCGGACCGGAAGGCTCGTGATGTTTCCTACATGGTTGGAGAGTGGGTCCTACTTTGGGTTTCGCCTATGAAGGGCGTTATGAGGTTTGGGAAGAAAGGGAAGTTGAGTCCGAGGTTTATTGGTCCTTTTGAGATATTGAGGCGTGTTGGGGAGGTTGCTTATGAGCTTGCCTTACCTCCCAGCTTGGCAGGAGTTCATCCGGTATTTCATAGTTTGATGCTCCGGAGGTATCACGTTGATCTGTCGCACGTGTTGGATTTTAGTTCAGTCCAGTTGGACAAGGACCCATCTTACGTTGAGGAGCCAGTGGAGATATTGGACAGGCAGGTTCAAAAGCTAAGGTCAAAGAACATTGCATCAGTGAAGGTTCAGTGGTGGGGTCAGCCGGTCGAGGAGGCAACTTGGGAGACCAAGCAGGATATGCGCAGCCGTTACCCTCATCTTTTCACTACTTCACATATGTCTCTATGCTCGTTCGAGGACGAACGAATGTTTAAGTGCTGGAGGATGTAATGACCCGGCCGGTCGTTTTAAGAATTAATGCCCCGATCCCCTATTAACTGCATTCCCCGTGTTTGTTTCTGATATTGTGAGTTGCCGGGAGGATTTATTTGTAGTTCCGGAGAGTTTTGGGACACTAAGTCCCTAAATGAGAGCTTATGTTTTAGAATTTGGACCGTAGTCTAAACAATGTGAAGACGGCCTCGGAATGGAATTCTGTTGGTTCCTTTAGCTTCGTTGGGTGATTTCGGGTGTAGGAGCGTGTTCGGATTGTGTTTTGGAGGTCCGTAGCTCATTTAGGCTTGAAATGCCAAAAGTTAAATTTTTGAAGTTTCCGGTTCGATAGTGAGATTTTGATATCAGAGTCGGAATGGAATTCCGGGAGTTGGAGTAGCTCCGTAGCGTTGAATGTGATGTGTGTGCAAAATTTCAGGTCATTCGGACGAGGTTTGATCGAAAGCGTAGTTTGAGAGTTTTGAAGTTCTTAGGCTTGAGTCGGATGTTAATTGGTTGATTTGATGTTGTTTGAGATGTTTTAAAGATTTGTATAAGTTTGGATAGTGGCATATGACTTGTTCGTGCTTTTGGTTGAGGTCCCGGGGGCCTCGGGGTGGTTTTAGATGGTTAACGGGAAGTTTGGAGTTGGGAATTTGCAGCTGAAGCTGCTAAGTTTGCTGTCATAACCGCACTTGCGGATTGGGGACTGCAGGTGCGAGCCCGCAGAAGCGAAAGGAAAGCCGCAAATGCGACCAAGAGGAAGAAATGCTGGAGCCGCAGATGTGGGTGCATCTGCGAAGGCGCAGGTGCGAGAAATTCTTCGCAGGTGCAGTGGCTGGCGGATAAGTAAAGAACCGCAGATGTGCACCTGGGACCGCAGGTGCGGTAATTGGACCGCAGATGCGGTTTTGCTGGGTCAGAACATATATATTTCGCCCTTCGCGAATTTGAGCTATTTTTCATCTCTTTTCAAGCGGGAAGAAGCTTTGGGGAGCAGTTTTCAAGGGGGTTTTTCAGAGGGATTCATTGAGGTAAGGTCCTTGGTTCCTAAACTCATTATTATGGTGATTTTTATCATTCTAAGCATGAAATTTTCTAGGAAATCAGTGGTAAATTAGGGGTTAGGGCTTGATTAATTGGAGAGCTTTGAGTGGTGATTTGAGGGACCAATTGAGGTCTGATTTTAGTACTTTTGGTATGACTAAACTCGTGAGAGTGTGAGGATTCCGAATTTGTAAATTTTACCCGATTCCGAGACGTGGGCCCGGGGAGCATTTTGGTAATTTTTACTAATTTCGCATATTAGCTTAAAATTAATTAGTGGAATCGGTTACTTGAAGCTTTATTTACATTATGCAATTGATTTGAATAGATTTGGGCCATTTAGAGTCGAGTACTCGTGGCAAGAGCATTGTTTCGGGTTGATTTTGAGCCGCTTTGAGGTAAGTGGCTTGCCTAACCTTGTGTGGGGGAACTTCCCTTAGGATTTGGTATTGTTGATAATTGAAATGCCTTGTACGTGAGGTGATGAGTGCGTACTTGTGCTAATTGTTGAAAATCCGGTTTTCATTTAGTAACTAAAATTGTGTTTCCTTTCCTGTTTATACTACTTGCAATTTAAGCCTGGCGTTAGCTTAGGGAAGCATGTTTAATTGACTTAATTGTTTATTTGCTCAACTGCCTTATTTAGATTATGTGCAGCATGCTAGGTTAGAAATACCTATTTTACCTTGTTATTATATTTGAATTGAATTGAGTATTCTTCGTGTGGCTGCTGTGTATTTACTTTGGGACTACGGGATGGTATCCCGGGAGATCCCCTGTATGTTTACTTTGGGACTACGGATTTGTATTCCGGGAGATCCCCCTGCACTTTTATATTGGAACTACGGGACTACACCCGTTAGATTCTCCCAGTATTGGGTATTTACATTTGGGACTACGGATCGGGATTCCGGTAGATCCCCGCGCACTATGAGTTGGACTACAGGAAGGTATCCCAGGAGATCCACTGGATATTTGTATTTGGGACTACAGGACGGTATCCTGGGAGATTCCCAGTTGTTTTCTCTATGCTGAGCTGTGTTCTTTCCGTGATTACTTCTGTCTCTATATTAGTTGTTGTCATTCTTATTATCCTGTGTTAGTTCATACTATTAGCATTTAATTACATTGTCGTATTCTATATTGTTTTATCTTGTTTTTCAGCTATAATCAGTAGGGCCCTGACCTTCCTCATCACTACTCGACCGAGGTTAGGTTTGGCACTTATTGAGTACCGCTGTGGTGTACTCAAGCCCTTTCTACGCATGTTTTTCATGTGCAGATCCAGGTATTTCGACTCAGCCCTACTACTCTTGAGGCGAGGCGATTCACCAGAGACTTCGAGGTATATCTGCCGCGTCCGCAGATCGAGGAGTCCCATTCCATTCTCTCTTACAGTATTAGCCCTTATGTATTTACTTTTGTTTAGACATTCTGGAGTTGGAGCACAATGTAGTATTTGTAGCTTGTGATTTCATGAGATTCCGAGTTTTGGAAATTCTTCAGTTTTTGATATCTTGTATTGGTATATGCCGAGCGACATCTTAAACACTTCTATATTTGTTTATCTTCAGTTTCTATTAGTTTTTCCGCATTTTGGTTCTCTTTCCGCAGACCCGGACTTAAGCATAATAGTAGCTATGCACGGACTCTCGTCGCCTTGTGCGTGCGTAGCCCCCACAAATAGAAGTACATATCCAATTAGTTTACCTATGGGAACAATTCTCTCTTACAAGGTTAGAAAGGAGACTCACCTCACTCCGAAGCCTATATCCTTGTAACGACCCGACTGGTCATTTTGAGCAATTGCGTCCGGTTCGGCAGTTTGAGGTCACGAGCAGCTTCATATTATGTGTATTGATTTGCGTGCATGGTTGGATTCTATTTCCGAATGAATCGGAGTTAAATTGGAAGAAGGAATCTAGTTTTGGAAGCTTAAGCGATGAGAATTTAACCGGAATTTGACTTCTGAATAAACGGCTCCAGAATGAGTTTTGGATGATGCCAGTAGCTTCGTATGGTGATTTTGGACTTAGGCGTGCGTTCGGATTCTGATTTGGAGGCACGTAGGGTAATTTGAGGCATTTCGGCGAAAGTTGGAAAAGTTGAAGTTTGGAAAATGGAGAGGTTTGACCCATAGTTGACTTTTGTGTTATCGAGTTCGGAATGCAATTCCGAAAGTTGGAACAGCTCCATTATGTCATTTGGGACTTGCCAGCAAAATTTGGTATCGTTTGGAGTTGATTTGCTATGATTCAGACGCTTGGTTGCAATTCTAGAAGTTCTTGAAGTTCATAGTGATTTTCATGCGTTTTGGCATCCGATTCGTGGTTCTATAGGTTATTTTGGTGTTCCGATCATGCAAGTGAGTTCGTGTTATGTGTTCAGACCTGTGGGGGTGTTTGGTTTGAAGCCTCAGGGGCTCGAGTGAGTTTCAGATTAGCTTCGGATTGTTTTGTTAATATTTATGTGTGCTGGTTCTGGTTTTCTCGCATTTGTGAGGTTTTGGTCGCAATTGCGACTACCGCAATTGCGAGGTAGTCATTGCAATTGCGAACCTGGGCTGCTGGGAACTGGGTCGCATTTGCGAAGAAATTACTCCATTTGCGAAACCTTCAGAGTTCGCATCTGCGAACTTCTTATCGCATTTGCGATGAAGGCAGAACTATTCCGTTATCGCATTTGCGAAGCTTTCTTCGCTTTTACAAATTCGCATTTGCGAACCCAGTATCGCAAATGCAACATCTGCAGCCTGCTAAAAGCTGAGTATTCCGAGTTTTTGCTTCATTTTTCATATTTTTGAACCCTAGAGTCGAGGTGAGGCAATTTTGTGAAGAGATTTTCATACCAAGTCATTGGGTAAGTGTCTCTAATCAATTTCCAACTATATGTTGTGATTATATCTTAGATTTAACATCAAATTCATGAGAATCTAAAGGGAAATTTGGGAAAAATTGTGAAATCTTTCAAAAAAGTAAAATGATGATTTGAAGGACCAAATGGAATCGGAATTTGATAAATTTTGTATGGGTGAACTTGTATTGGAATGTGTATTCGGTTTTTGTAAATTTTGTCAGGTTCCGAGGTGCGGGCTCAGGGAGTTCACTTTTGTTGACTTTTTGAAAATTATATAAGAATCATAGCTCTATTAATTAAAATTATTTTCTCTTGCATTGTTTGATGCATTCAAGTCGTTTTTGGCTAGAATGAGCCGAGCGTCGATGAATAGCTAAAGGAAAAGCTAAATTGAGTATTGAATTGGCCGAATTGAGGTAAGTAACTTGCCTAACCTTGTGTGGGGGTCTCCCCTTTAGGATTTGAGTCTTCTATGCTAATTGTAGTCCGTGCACGCGAGGTGACGAGTGTGAGCTCGGACTTATTTGTGGAAAATTTGCCTTTAGGGTTCTTAGGTCCTTATGTTCATTAAGTGGGAAGTTTTCTGATGTGATTGGGTTTCCAAATTTCTTATTTTACCTCTATATGCTCCATACGACGTTGTTAGCTTTCCTCTAACTCTTACTTGTTACTTGGCCCTTATTTGCCTTAATTGAAGTGATTGTCCTCCTTATTGTTTCGTTATTTCTTAATTGTGAATTCCTCTATGACCCCGTGTATATACGCTATGTGTCCAAATTGTTGTGGTTGCCGGTATAGTTATCACGTGCCTTATATGTCTTATTGTTTTTGTAAAGCTTGTTGTGCTTCTTGGTTTTTGTTTACCATGAAAATGGTAATAACAATTAAATTTGTTGATGAGACTCTAAAAATACGTGATCTATTTTTATGCTAGGTGTTTAAGCAGATGATGCTGTATGTATGAAGTTTAGAGACGAAATGCAAGCTAAAATAGAGTTGCAGTCAAACCGATGAGCTAGCCAATCGGGGCCTCGGACTGACCGATACGGGGCCTCGAAGTCAATTCCTTGGCTCGAGCTCGAGCTATTAAGGGTAATCGGGGAAGGGCTAACAGTTATAAAATAATCAGCGAAGGCTCTTTATGACCAATGATAAGCAATAAATGAAGAACAAGTATGAAAGTTATAAGTAAGAGCAATAATACGAGAGAGTATGTTAGAGAGAAAAAAGAGAGAGTTCTTGTATATTTCATGTGAAGTAGTTGGAGCAATAGCCGCCGATGCCGTATAAAATGACAGGGAACCCCTTTATACAGTAGGAGAAATCCCAATGTAGTACAAATGTATTAGTTAAAAAGATATGGAGATGGGACAGCTAGATACTGCCGTGATGCGGGCTCAGACTAGCCTGACGGACTCTGTCAGCTCTAGCTGCACGCCTTGGGAACTCCCCATCTCTACCATAGTCGGGGTCATCATTGTCGCAAAGTCGAGCATCGACGAACCTCAAGGGAGGAAACTTGACCGTAGCCTTGTAGCCTCGACCCTTCGAGATGATCCTTTGAGGTGCCTCAATTACGAGGAATTGGACCTTCCGATTTCACCGTATACAGATAGTCCCCGCGTTTCTTGGAGAGGAACGATAAGAAACTATTTTGACATCCATTTCTTCGGACTTCCTGTGACGATATCATACTAATGATATCATACCTATGACTCGGGCCATCTGGAAACTTGTTTTGAACTTGATGTAGATAGCCTTAAAGGCGTTGTAGATAGATTCTGAATGAGGGTTTACCCTGATTTAGATGGCATCTCAGGCCCATACAAGTCTTGCAATGATATCAATGGCCCTTTGGAGAGGTCCCCAAGATCGGGTACCATCTCGGGACTGACGATGATGCCAATGATTTCTTGGAGCCTGACTTCTTTTTGATGGAGATCCTCGAGGTCGGGTACCACCTCGGGACTTGCACTGATGCTAATGGCTTCCTAGAGCCTATCTTCTTTTCTGATAGATAGCGTTGATAGTGAGGAAGACGAAGGTCGGGAGTGGATGGGTCGATCCGTCCGAGTACGGACTGTCGATATTATTCCTGTGGAGTTTATGCCATTCCTTGAGGAGTGGAATTTTTCGCGTAAGTGGTATATTCGTACCTTCGTAGTTTTGCTCATGGCAAAAACAGGCTCTGTAGATGCGCCTTTCTTTCCTTTTCTCCAGCAATTTCATGGACGCCGTGTGAGGTCCCCGACCTGACGGACTGGGCTCGGAAGCTGGTGACTTGCTCGACTTACAATGAGCGTAAGTGGTGAATTTTGTCAAAGGACAGATGGGAGGCCAAACATCATGGTAGGTGCTGCGCAATTTATTCCCTTCCCCTCTTTCAGTTGGAAAAGCACTTCCTCTTTCTGCGTGCTAAACCTACTATTGTTGGCATCGGGGAGCCTTCTGAGGCGAGGTCGTGCCCCTTTGGAGAGGGAGAATGGTTGCTAGCTTTTGGGCTAAAGAATGATAACAATAAGCAAGAGATACCTTTGCTGCGCGACGGTGCTCAAAGCGAGGTGAACCTGGACCTGGGGCCCAAAGTGGGAGTATTGGCTGAGCTCGTCATGCCCGTGAGTTTTGGCTTTGGAAGGGCAGTTTCTCCTCCGCTGTCGTCCTTTTTTTCCGTTGGAGGTACTTCGAGGGATGTTCGGAACCCGGGATCATATGCAAAGAGCGACCGTGCCCCGACCGGAGTCGGCTCTTTCGGAGCTGAGGGAGCCAAGGCGAGTTTTTTGCCGTCCGTGTTGATTTTGCAATTTTACTTTCTTGTCGAGCTTTTCTTTCATAGGCTTTTGACAAGTTCCAGTCCGAGCTGCTACGCTGTGAAGCCAGGCTGCAGAAAGCTTTGGATAGGGAGAAATCCCTTAGGCTCCTTTGTGCAAAAAAAGGTGGGTGAGCTGGTATACTTGCAGAGCGAGGCGGGTCGAAGTCGGATTTTCGAAAGCCGTCTCTAAAGACAGTTATTCCTGTAATTCGTGTCAATGTGTGCTCCCCCTTCCATTTTCGGAGATTAATACTTCGATATTTCAGTCGGAGAGCAAATTGTGGAGCCGGAACGACTTTTGGGGCGAAGTTGGCCGGGTCAAACGTGAGTTTAACGATTTGAAGGCTCAGGTAGATGCCAAGTTGCGACAAGGAGGGTGCTTTGGCTAAGGCTTCTTCCCTCGAGGTGCAAATCCGGAACGCTCGTGCAAAGGATTTTGTATGAGCGAATATGACCACAAGGCTTGAGTCTGAGCATTAGAGGCGAAGGCTTAGGTTGTGAATGCCCGATCTGAGGTTGTAACGTGACGCGCTAAGGCTGACCAGAAAGTGGCGGCCTATTTGAAGGGCGCTGCTGATGCTCGAGCTGAGCTGAGGAAGGCTCTCGACCGGGAGAGCAGTAATAAAGAGTACGTGAGGTGTAGATCTCGGAGGGAAACCCTTGAGGAATTTAATGCCAGGGGCTTCGATCTCTCGGAAGAGATCAAGTAGGCGAAGGCGAAAGAGAATGATTCTAAATTCTGTCTATCCGATGCCGAGGATGCCGAGGATGGGGCCGTCAGGCCATAGTCCCAAAGGGGGCATAGATTTCCTTTTCTGATTCTTTACGTGGTACTTTCAGAGTATGTTGTAAATGGAGCTTGTATATTTTTGCATGTTTGTATTAAGGGGAGACCTCGCAGTTTTGTTTCTCCTGTATTTCTTTTTGCCTTGATTTGAGTCAGATGAACTGGTCTTTGAGTAGAGGGGAATCCTTAGATTCGTGGTATGGCCTTGAGGCTCGTTAGGCTGGCGACTATGGCTCTTACGCTTCGGGTCGATTCGGCCTTTTATTGTAAGCTGGCGACAATAACGCTTCGGGTCGATTCGGCCCTTTATTGTAAGTTGGCGACAATGGCTCTTACGCTTTGGGCCGATTCGGCCTTTTATTGTAAGCTGGCGACAATGGCTCTTATGCTTCGGGCCGATTTGGCCTTTTATTGTAAGCTGGCGACAATGGCTCTTACGCTTTGGGCTGATTCGGCCTTTTATTGTAAGCTGGCGAGAATGGCTCTTACGTTTTGGGCCGATTCGGCCTTTTATTGTAAGCTGGCGATAATGGCTCTTACGCTTTATTCGGCCTTTTATTGTAAGCTCGCGACAATGGCTCTAACGCTTTGGGCCGATTCGGCCTTTTATTGTAAGCTAGCGACAATGGCTCTTACGCTTTGGCTCGAAGCGACCTTTTATTGGCTTTTTTTTCCCCTCGTTAAGGACTTTTTTAAGTAATTTTCGTCTGACCCGTCGTCGGTTCGAGAAGAACCTCAATTTCAAGTCATTTCGTGGTGATGATCGAGCATCTCATCAGGTTTGGCTCAGAGGCTGAGTATCTCAAAGCCAATGATGTGGAGCTGACGTGGTCGAAGCTCTTTTGCCTATGTCGAGGGTAGCCTGTTTAACCGGTTCTTTTCGAAGTAGATTCGAAGTAATGGCCTGTGATATTGTAGCGACAGTCGGGCGTCCCCGAGTCGCGTTAGTTCGGCTGGTACAACCGTATGACTATAGTCATTTATGCTTGGCGGGAGCCATTTTGGTCCCGAGTGAAGTAGTTTAGGTGTCTATATCGAGGGTATGCCTTTTTAGGGGTCTTATAAGTTCGATATATAGTCTAAACTTCGGGATCGAGTTTATGCCTGTAGTAAGGTCTTACAAATTTTTCATGCCTTTGAGGTCTTACAGTTTTTGATACTTGGTACCAAGTATTGTCCATGCCTTGCTTGAGGTCTAACAGTTTTGTTGTTGCCTTATGTAGGTCTTACGAGACCGAGTCTGCCCGCTTGGGGTCTTATGGACTCGGGTTTTTTGATAAGTGGCGATTGGCGATGGCGATTGACGGTAGTCCCCGAGCTATCGAGGATTTCTTGGCTCGGGAGCCATTACGACGGAGATGGTGATTGACGGCAGTCCCCGAGCTATCAAGGATTTCACGGCTCAGGAGCCGTTACGATGGAGATGGCGATTGACGGCATTCCCCGAGCTACCGAGGATTTCTTGGCTCGGGAGCCATCACTTGCAAACTTGGTGTTTCCTGATTGAGGATTTACGATTTTGGAGTTTCTGACCCGGAGGTCGCGTAGCTTTGAAGATGCCGGTCTCTGAGTGTTCGGGACATTTTGGCTCTGGAGCTTGTTTTGTGATCTAGATGTCACCTCATTAAGGGCATACGAGTTAGGAGTTCCGACCCGGAGGCCGTGCGATTTTTGTGATTTTGACGCCAGTCCCCGAGTGCTCGGGGCGTTTTTGACAGAGGAGCCATTTTTCAAAAATACCGAGTCTCTTTTGAAGCGTGAAATGCTTTTATTCTTCGATTGCTTGAGCATACATGTCTTTGCAATTGAGGTTCGGTTATTCTATGCGGGCATGGTCTGTTCGACCATTTGGCCCGGTACATTGTTTTTCCCAACGAGACCCCATTCGGCGTATCTTGGCTTCTCCGAGTAGGTGACCTTCCAGGGGGATGCCCCCCAGTATTCGAGGTTGTTTGCAAAAGAAACCTTGAATACTTTTTGATTCCTCCTTAGGTAGTATGTAGATGTAACCTTGCTGGTAAACCCTTTTAGGAATAAAAACCCGGTCAAAGGAAAAGGGTGCAACGCATGCTTTTGAAACCTAAGGCTTCCGAGTTAGAGAGTGCTTTAGCCATTTTGACCGGATACCTGCACTCAGGTCAGTGTAGAATGTAATTGAGAGAGAAAGGAGGCGATCATACCTTGGTGTGGAATGTGCCGATGATGCTTAGAGCCCTGATGTGTTTCAGTCGCTCGCGATGAGGAAGCGGCATGGTCCCCTGCTTTGTTTAGTCGGGAGAAATCGAGAGTATAGCTTGCTATCAATTTTTTATCGTTTGATAATCCTTTGGCTCCTTCAAGGGTGGAGATACTGGTGTTTCGGGCCGCGCCGGCCATATTGGCTGGTATGGCGGTTTCCACTTTCGCTGTTTTGTTCGCCCAGTTGGGTCCGTTCGGGACTTCGAAACGCGGGAGTAATTTGGTTAGACAGTCCGAGTTGCTCTGTCACCTTTGACTTGATAATATTGGCCGAACTAACTGGATCCACAAGCATATGTCTGATTTGAAATATGTTTACAAGAAAAGAAGTTACCAGCGCATCGTAGCGGAGCCGAGACAGGGCCTCGGGTTGGCCTTTCCATATTGAGGAATGTTTTTGCTTTCCTGGCTGGGGGTTCCTGCAGGGTGCCAATACCTCAAAAGATCGTATGGATGATATGTGCTCTACGAACATCGTGCACTGCGAACATTTCCCTTGCCGCATGCTGTTCTCCGTAGATGGTTTTAATTCCTTCTTTTGTCGGGAATTTCATCATTTGATGGAGGGTGGAAGGTACTGCTCCCATGGAGCGCATTCATGACCTTCCGAGCAAGGCATCGTACCTCAAGTCTGCCTTGATAACATGGCATTTGGCATTTCGAGTTGCTCCTGCTATGTTGACTAGGGGTGGGTGACTTCCCCTTTCTTTGTTTCTTTTGCCATGTTGAATCCGTTGAGGACTCGAGAGGCCGGTGCGATTTGGCTAGGCAGTCTGAGCTACTCTATTACCCTCGACCTGATAATGTTGGCCGCGAGTACATGTTTAATTTGAAATGTATTTACAGGGAAAGAGATTACCAGTGTGTCGTTGTGAGGCTGAGACAAGGTCTCGATGTCCTCGTCGCTGGTACGTAGCCCCGAGTTTGCTTTTGTCTGGTGATGGATATTTTTGTCCTTCTCATCATGGGTTCTTGTGGGTCACTAATGCCTCCCAAGATGACATGTTGTGGCTCATTCGTTTCATTCTTCTTGGCCGCCTCTCTTTCCCAGAACTGATTTTTGGCTCGGTCGCTTAGGAACAATTCGAGCTTCGTGATCGTATCCACTTGAACCAAAGCATCATCACGAACTAAGTGGAGTAGGACCTCGAAGGTCAGGGCTGAGATCGTTGATACCCGGACCGGAGCAGCACTGAGCCGAACTAAGGTTGATCAGGAGATGGCGATTTATTTGAAGGACGCTACTGCTGCTCGAGCCGAGTTGAGGAGGATCCTCGATTGCGAGGAGAGGATCAAAAAATATGCTTGTTGCAAGTCTCGAAGAAAGATTCTCGAGGAAATCGGCGCTAGGGGTTTTGTCCTCTCGGAAGAGTTGGCACGAGCGAGGGCGAACGAGCGCGATGCTCGGTTGCTTCTGTCTGGCACCGAGGAGAGTGAAGATGAGGCCGGTAGGCCGTGGCTCTCAGGGATAGGGCATAGATTTTGCCATTTTGTATGTAGCATTTTCAGAGCATGTTTGTAGATGGAGAATGTGTCTTAGGAATTCTCGGAGGTGACCTTTACTGAGCAGTCTGGCTACTTCTTCTCGGAGCTGGTGGCAATCCTCGATCCTGTGGCCGTGCGTGTTGTGAAATTCGCACACTAAGTTACGATTCCTTTGCGAAAGATCTGATTGTACAGGCCTGGGCCACCCCTGATTTTATTGATGGCGAACACGATGTCTGATACATCGACGTTGAAGATGTATTCTGATAAGCGAGGTGCCTCCGTCGGCCCTGTGGGCCTATCAATCCCGGCTCTGTTGAAGAGTCCCCGAGGATTCTATCCTCGGTCCATCCTTCGGTCATTGCGGGGTATGTCGCGCCTCAGGACGTTCCTTCTTTCACCGGCATATGGCTGATATCTTTCTTTGTTTGGCTTTGGCTCTTTCGTCAGAAGCCTACTCGGGTATACGGAGCCCGAAGGGGCTCCTAGTTTATCATTCTCGAACCTGATCTTTGACTGATACCGATTGTGGACGTCCAGCCAGGTTACAACGGGATACTCGATCAGTTTCTCTTTCAGCTGCCTTGAAGCTACTGAGCTCCGCTCATTCAGGCCTTGAGTAAAGCCCTGTACCACCCAGTCGTCGGAGACCGGTGGTAGTTCCATTCATTCGGTTTGGAAGCGAGATACGAACTCTCGCAGTATTTCGTTCTCTCTCCACATGATCTTGAACACGTCAGACTTCCTCGTTGCTACTTTGATGGCGCCGGCATGTGCCTTTATGAAGGAGTCTGCCATCATGGCAAATGAGTCTATGGAGTTGGGAGCTAAGTTGTGATACCACATCATGGCCCCCTTGGAGAGTGTTTCCCCGAACTTCTTCTGTAAGACGGACTCGATCTCGTCGTCTTTTAGGTCGATGCCCTTCACTGCGCACGTGTAGGCAGTAACGTGCTCATTGGGGTCTGAGGTCCCGTTGTATTTTGGGAGTTCTAACATTCTGAACTTCTTTGGAATTGGTTTTGGAGTCGCTTCCTCAGGGAACGGCCTTTGCACGAACTTCTTCGAATCCACACCTTTCAGGATCGGAGGTGCGCCCGGGATTTGGTCGACCCTAGAGTTGTAAGTCTCGACCTTCTTGTCGCTGGCTGCTATTATTTTCTCGCTCGATTCGATCCTTTTGGTGAGTTCCTCGAGCATTTTTATGATGGCAGGATCTGCTGTCGACCCTTTATTGCTTGACCTCTCCGGTACCTGTTCGGCCGGGGGAGCTGGCTCCGGAGCTTCCGTGCTAGGAGTCTTTTGGTGACTTTGCAGCAGAGCAATGGCCAGCTGTTGTGCCTGCAACATTTCAAAAATAACATGAAGGCTAACTTCCTGTTCTTCCCGAGCTGGGGTTTTTTGGGCTTCCTGTTGGTCGACTTGGTGTGTGCTCCTATTAGTGTAGGAGCTTGTTTCGACGTGTCGAGCGTCACATGAGATTCCGTCCACCGGAATCGGTCCTGGCGCGTTCTCAAGATTTTGTGGCGGCTCACCAACACCTTTAACAGCCACACCATTTTCTCCGTGGTTCTCAATATTGTTGTTTACTGAATCAGACACTTTAACCTGAAATCGAAGATCTTGGACAAGAAAAAGTGTGAAAGATAACTTGCGTTGTGAAATAAAACCAGCAAGAAAATAATCACTATTATTTTTAGCCCCACGGTGGGCACCAAACTGTTTACCGTGAAAATGGTAATAACAATTAAATTTGTTGATGGGACTCTAAAAATACGTGATCTATTTTTATGCTAGTTGTTTAAGCAGATGATGTTTTATGTATGAAGTTTAGAGACGAAATGCAAGCTAAAATAGAGTTGCAGTCAAACCAATGAGCTAGCCAATCGGGGCCTCCGACTGACCGATACGGGGCCTCGAAGTCAATTCCTGGGCTCGGGCTCGAGCTATTAAGGGTAATCGGAGAAGGGCTAACAGTTATAAAATAATCAGCTAAGGCTCTTTATGACCAATGATAAGCAATAAATGAAGAAAAAGCATGAAAGTTATAAGTAAGAGCAATAATATCGAGAGAGTATGTTAGAGAGAAAATGAGAGAGTTCTTGTATATTTCATGTGAAGTAGTTGGAGCAACAGCCGCCGATGCCGTATAAAATGACAGGGATTCCCTTTATATAGTAGGAGAAATCCCAATATAGTACAAACGTATTAATTAAAAAGATATGGAGATGGGACAGCTAGATACTGCCGTGATGCGGGCTCAGACTAGCCTGACGGACTCTGTCAGCTCTAGCTGTACGCCTTGGGAACTCCCCATATCTACCATAGTCGGGGTCATCATTTTCCCAGGTCGAGCGTCGACGAACCTCGAGGGAGGAAACTTGACCGTAGCCTTGTAGCCTCGACCCTTCGAGATGATCCTCTGAGGTGCCTCGATGTGAGGAATTGGACTTTCTGATTTCACCGTATACAGTTTTCCATGGTTCTCTTGTTGTCGTGTACTCATACTCTTGGTGGTAGAAATCCTTATGATTGGGTTGTTGGATTGTTGTTGTTGTTGATTGTAAACTATGTCTGGTTGTTGATATGTCGAGGAGGAATAAAGGAGAATTGATATTGTCCGGTGGGATCGGGTTGCACGCTACAACAAGAAGTAATAAGGGTGGACAGGTGGGATCGGGTTGCACGCCACAACTGGAGGAATAAGCATGATATATATATATATATATATATATTGAGGAGTAATAAGGGTGGACTGGTGGGATCGGGTTGCACGCCGCAACAAGGAGTAATAAGGGTGAATGATCATGTTGTTAATGATATGGTAATATATATACTATTTACTCTTATTGTAATTGTTAAGGAGGAATAAGGGAAGACCGGTGGGATCGGGTTGCACGCCTCAACAAAAATATATACTATTTACTTTTACTGAAGTTGTTTTGGAGGAATAAGGGAGGATTGGTGGGATCGGGATGTGCGCCGCATCAATATATATATGCTTATGTATTCCTCTTTGACTGTACAAGTTATTCGGTGGTTTTACATTTCATTTAGTATTTGGTTATAGCTGAATACTGAGAAGACCCTGGTTCATTTGTTTAAAACTTTGACAATTTATATTTCGGGTTTCACCGAGTTGTGAGGATTGGGTTATTGGCATTGAGTTGTTGACTTGCCGTTGTTCCTTAAATTCTTTCCCTGAAACTATTACTCTTGTGAATCAATTTTTAAAGTAAATTTACTACGTTGAATCATTTCCTCCTATCTTGTTAAGTTATTAGTAATATCGTAATTTTAAATAAGGAATTAGTATTACGGTGCTATATATGACTTTTAAATTTGAACCCGCCGTGTATATATACACCTTTCAATAATTCAAATTCCTATAAATGTTATGTTTTATTTCAATTAGTTTCTCAATTTAATTAATTTAACCCGATGATATTGAATCTTACTTAAAAAGGAATTTCTACTAAGTTCTAATTTATTAAATCCTATATGAAAGGTAATAATTCATTCGATGTTGTATTATATGCATTTTCTTTATTTAAATAATTTCTAAAAATAACTTCGTCTTTTCTTGCTGATTTCCTAATTGGTTTAGAAGCTGATATCTACCTTATGTATATAAATGAGACTCCTTGAATATCTTAATTGCATTGGTTATGGACCCTATGTACTGAGTAGCATGAGGATGACGTTGTGCAAAGTGAGATAGAAATATGTGGGCACAAGGTTCCATGTGTGTTAAATGTTTGAAAATTGAGGTTATGACGTGAAGCACCGAGGATTGTGATGGTCGGGATTGTGTATTAGAAATGATGTGATTGATTGAGTTGACATCGCCTTCCTTGTTTGAACATAATCTTACTTGTATGTGTCCCAGTTATGTTGGTGTTAATTTACTTGGTTATCGTACGTTACTATCTGTGTTCCCCTTTATTGTCTCTATTGTTTGTGGCTTGATTTTCCCCTGCTATTGATATTATTTTGTTACCTTTATCTTGGAAGTTCATTATCATATCATGTTCAATTTATTTGACTAGTAGGTGTCTTGACTGTTCCTCATCACTACCCCACCGAGGTTAGTCTTGATACTTACTGGGCACCATTGTGGTGTGCTCATACTACACTTTTGTACATTTTTTTGTACAGATCCAGGTATTTGATCGATAGTAGCTGTGCGGATCACCGCGGTGGAAACTCAAGGTAAACCTGTTGCTGCGTTCGCAGGCCTCGAAGTCACCTTTGTTTGTACTTATTTTCATTGGTTCCATTTCATTCTGGAACAATGACGTATTTATTTTGTATAATTACTCTTAGAAAGGCTTATGGCTTGTACCACCGGTTTTGGGAAATGTAATTATCAGAGTTGTATAACTTGAAGTTAGTGAATATCAATGTTAATTCAGTAAATGTTACGCTTACCTAGTTTAGAGACTAGGTGCCATCACGACTCCTTCGAAGGGATTTTGAGTCGTGACAACCCCAATTCAAGAATGCGGTCAAACCTCCAAATCGAAGCCGAACGATCCAAAAGCTATTCAAATGGGGTAAGAACTAATCAATACATGCTCAAAAGTTCATATTCTAATTATTAAACTAATTTCCCAACCCTAAATGCAAAATTCTTAAAATTCATCCCGGGCCCACGTGCCCGAATTCTGGAAATTTTTGAAGAAAGTTGTTACCCATAACCTAAGGATCAAGAATATATGATTTCTACTCCATTCCATAACCATTTTTGTGGTCAAATCTCATTTTTATCCAAAACATAGATTTTTCATCTAAACCCTTGATTTCACCAATTTTTACATGTTAATCAAGCCATAATCTATGTATTAAACTCATGTTCTGTAGAAATTACTTACCTCAAGTGCTAGGCGAAAACCCTCTTCCAAAAGCTCCAAAAATTGCCTAAGAGGATGAAGTGAAATGCAATAATGGCCTAAATCCCGCATTAAAAGAGCTGGACACAGCCCTCTGATGTCGCATTTGCAACACCAGGTTCGCAAATGCGACAAAAGCCTCGCAAATGCGAAGCTTGGGCTCAGCTGTTGGGATCGCAAATGCGACTTCTGCTGGGATCGCAAATGCGGCCAAAGTGTCGCAAATGCGAACACTACCTGGGTCGGGCTTCATCGCAATTGCGAAGCCTCCATCGCAAATGCGAGGTTCGCATTTGCGAACAAATCTCTCTCATTTGCTAGACCTGCAACTGGTGCCAAGAACACCAGATTTTCTGGTGTTTCCAACTCCTCCCGCACGTCCGAAACACACCCGGGGCCCCCGGGACCCCGTCCAATCACACAACTCAGTCCCATAACATAACACGGACCTACTCGAAGCCTCAAATCACGTCAAACAACACTAAAACCATGAATCGCACTCCAATTCAAGCTTAATGAACTTTAAAATTTCAAACTTCTACTTTCGATGCTTAAACATATCAAATCACGTCCGATTGACCTCAAATTTTGCACACAAGTCATATCCGACATTACGGACCTACTCCAGCTTCCGGAATCGGAATCTGATCCCGATATCAAAAAGTCCACTTCTGGTCAAACTTCTCAAAAACCTTCAAATTTCTAACTTTCGCCAAATGACTCCAAAATGACCTACGGACCTCCAAATCCACTTCCGATTGCGCTCTCAACACCAGAATCACCATACAGAGCTATTCCCAGACTCGAAATTCCAAATGCACATCGATAACACTAGAATACACTTCAACCCAAATTTATGGAATTCTTCCAAAATGCTAACTTCCACAATAGGCGTCGAAATGCTCCCAGGTCATCCAAACCCCGATCCGAACATACGCCCAAGTCCACAATCGTCGTACGCACCTGCTGGAACCTTCGAATCCCTATTCCGTGGTCATTTACTCAAAAATCCAATCCTTGTCAATTCCTCCAACTTAAAGCTTCCGAAATATGAATTCTCTTTCCAAATCAACTCCGAATTTTGCGGAATTCAATTACAACCATGTGTATAAGTCATAATACCTGATATGAAGATGCTCATGACCTCAAACTGCCGAATGACGTGCTAGAACTCAAAACAACCGGTCGGGTCGTTACAGAGAAGGAATGCGAGGTAAATACATCGTTAACTTTTAATTGGTCCTTTAAGATGACACCGACTTATATATCTGGAAGGATATATTTCTGAATAAATTTTCAGATCTGGAGATTTTTTTATAACTTTAAAAGTTGTGAATGTGCACTTTGTTTATTCTATAGGAAGCTGCAAACTCACTATTAATATTTTTTTACATTATTGATTCTTCTAAATAAATTATTTGTAGGGCATAAATTAATAAAGCTATAGGAAGCTACTGAAGAGAACGAGTTAATCGATATTGCAAATACACCTGCCAAGATAATTTTAACTAATGCCGCAATAGTGGTTGAAGAAGATCCGAATACACAGTTTTCAGGAAATAAAATCAAGAGAGTATTTAAGAAGAAGAAAACAGCATAAGGGGTTTGCAAATGTAACACTTGGAGAAACCAAGAACTGTCTTATTAATAGTTTTATTAGTTATGAACAATGTATTTGAACCATTTCAAGTTATTTCACTTTTTCGTTCTTAGTTTGGAAATTTAATACTTATGGACAAGATATTTGAAGCTTTTCATGGTTCTTTCTTATAGTAAAATTTTCCTATTCAACTGCGTATATTATTTGCTGGATGTACATTAACATTTTATCTGATTTTAAAATGTCAGCCTATAAATAGTATTGAATCAAAATGTAGTAGATCTAGCTACTTTCAATTGAATTTTCAGGGCCTGGAGAATTGGGTTATTTCAATGGGACTGATCTTATGGATGCATAGAGGAATATTAGAAGAACTCTCTGTATTTTCTTTTTATAGATGGATTATAGTGATGACACTCATGGGTAATATTCTCACATCATTACCTGCATTGATGTGGGAATGTAAACATTTCTCCATATTAGTACTGTTGTTGCCTTCATATGGAGAAGCTGTCATTTATTCTCCAATGTGAAAGATAAAATACGACAGGTGTAGGACAAGTCGGACATGCACAGGTGAAGTCAGGCTGATATACGTGGAAAGCAATTGCACGAAAGCGGTTTCATTGTATATATATGGAAGTATGGAACATATGAATTTTCTTCAGAAAATTGTCTAATAGTGTTTCATTGGAAGAATCTCTATTTTTGGCCTAAAGTTCAAGGTGTATTTTAATCTTTGATTCTTGACAATTTATATTTCTAAAACAGAGAGCTGGGACTGCTTGGGGCCATTATTTATCAAACGTTTCTATTGGATGAGATTTGAGAGGCTACTTAATACTTTGATATGTCAAATTCAATCTATACAGGTTCTGCTGGGCAGATCTGCATTTACTGAAATCATTATCACTTGTTGATCATGATCAATCAGTGAACAAGAATAATCTGTTGTTCAGGGACGTGAAAAGCTTGGTTCTTTGGGGCTTAAATACATCTGTTTAACAGAATATATTGTTGCAGACTTATGAGCTGCATTTTTTCAAAAGGTTCTTCTACATATGATTATGTTTCTTCTACGGATGATTATGTTGTTGAACATGAAAAAGAATCTTCTGTCGGAGCACTAAGTAAGATGGTGTTTGTAAAGCAGAGCTGGTTCTATTACCAACTCAAAAGCAAACACTAAACCAAATATACAGAACCTTTCAGTAGGTATATTTTTTTTTATCTAAAGAGCACTCATAATCTGAATAATAACCAACCGTAGGAGCATTAGTTAACACAAATATTACGAAAAAGGAACTGCTCCATCAAGGATTGACAAATTGACATATGGTCGAAGCTACATAACCATTATGATTTCATAATTAATGAGAAATTCAAACAATCAACAATCGTCATCCGACAAATTTTTATCCATTCGATTTTTATGTGGAAATTTGAAATTGTAGAATTATATAGTCGCATACATTACGGAATTACGGAATATTGCATGGTATTACATCACGTATATCGCAGGTGATGTTTGGCTTACATGTTTTAGTGCATTACTTACCTTACATTCTGGGGCTTTAATGCTAAATTATACTATATTTGTGCTTAATTGAGTTTATTTTATGTGTAGGTACGTTGAAAACGAGATTGGGAGCAAAGTAGAGATTTTATATGTATTTTATACATTACAAGCATGCAGTTATGATTATTTAATTAGTGGACATATAAGGATTAAAGTTTAACATTACAAAGGAAGACTAAAGAAACAAATGCAAAGAATTGAAAAGTAAGGAAAAGAAGAGAAAACGTGAAATGCAGAAGTTAGGAAGCAAAATTAATAAATGAAACAGCGAAGCGAGGGTCACTTCGCGAGATCGAGACCGGAGCATAAGAGACCAGAAATGTCCCGGACAGCGAAGCGAGTATCACTTCGCGAGACCGGGACCGGAACAGAAGAGACCAGAAAAGTCCCGGAAAGCGAAGCGACTGTCACTCCGCGAGACCGGGACGGGAGAAGAAAAGTTTAGCTTCTCATATTAAAGATAAGTTAAAGAAAAAGAAAGGGTCTTAAATTGCAACAACCACAAAATAAAGCAAAAGAGAACCAACTTTTTTAAATATACTGTTGCTTTATCCTCAGTATCAGTAGAAAGATCTTATCCTATTTACGTTGTGTTGTAAACCATAGAACACACCAAAACCCAACTTCAATATTATTGTATCCGAAAAAAAAAGACTGGGTTTTATATTAAAATATAGAATTACTTAAAAAAATACGATAATATACAAATACACCATTTAAAGCGAAAAAGAGGCGCAATACGTGCCCTGTATCGTCAATTGCATTCAACATACGGCTCTACAACTTCTCACTCCTAAGTCAGTTACTACTCAATTTGACATGGAAGAAGAGAAGAAGCTCGCAAGAAAAAAATAGAATGAACATACGCAAGCAGAAACAGACGAAATATTGTTCGGATAATAATGGTATGAACTTTTATCCACTATTTGCAGATTTTCCTGACTGCTGCTTAGAGACTCTTTGTTCACTGCTTTCAAACACTACATATTCCCTAACTCATCTTCTGTTATCTCCAATTTTCCTTAGGCTAATTTCCACACGTAATTCTTTAATAATTTTGTGGTTATTGGATGTCTCAAAAGCTCTGTCATTGTCCACCGTACACTTGCATAAGTTATTAGTTAAGTAAAATTTTATGTGTTCTACTAGAATTATTGCTTTATGCTGAAATATGGACTTTTCATTATAGATCTGTAACGACCCGGCCGGTTGTTTTAAGAATTAACGCTCCGATCCCCTATTAATTGCTTTTTCCGTGCTTATTTCTGCTATTGTGAGTTGCCGGGAGGATCCGTTTTAAATTTCGGAGTGTTTTGGGACACTTAGTCCCTAAATGAGAGTATAAGCTTTAGAATTTGGATCGTAGTCGGAGCAGTGTGAAGTAAGACCTCGTAGGAATTCTGTCGGTTTTGTTAGCTCCGTTGGGTTATTTCAGGCTAAGGGGCGTGTTTGGATTGTGTTTTGGAGGTCCGTAGCTTAATTAGGCTTGAAATGCCGAAAGTCGAATTTTTGAAGTTTCGATAGTGAGATTTTGATATTGGGGTCGGAATGGAATTCCGAAAGTTGGAATAGGTCCGTTTTGTCATTTGGGACGTGTGTGCAAAATTTTAGGTAATTCGGACTAGGTTTGATAGGCTTTTTGATCGAAAGCGGAAATTTGAAGTCTTGGAAATCCTTAGGCTTGGATTGTAGAGTGATTAGTGGTTTTAGTGTTGTTTGATGTTATTCAAGGATGGGAATAAGTTTGTATGATGTTTTAGGACTGGTTGGCATGTTTGGTTGAGGTCCCGAGGGCCTCGGGTGAGTTTCGGGTACTTAACGGAAGTTGAATTGGACTTAGGAGGAATCTGAAGTTGGTTGAACCTGTCATAACCGCACCTGCGTGTATGCAACCGCAGGTGCGGCACCGCAGAAGCGGTTGGACGACCGTAGGTGAAGTTTGAGGCGATTTGGGGTTGGTCGCAGATGCGGCCCAGTAACCGCAGAAGCGGCACCGCATCCGTGGACAAGAGGTCGCAGGTGCGGAAGCTGGACTTTGATGAAAAGTCGCATGTGCGGTCCGTTTGTCGCAGAAGCGGGACGGTAGGTGCAGTCCCATGTCCGCAGAAGCGGATTCGCTGGTCAGAAAAAAGGCAGAATCGAGGGTTAGAACTCAAAACCTTGAAATTGACTTGGGAGCTCGGGGATTGGCGATCTTTGGAGAGATTTTCACTTGGGTGTTTTGGGTATGTAATTCTTACTCGATTTTGATTAATTTCCACGAATCTATGCTTAATTCCATCCTTTAAATTCGAATTTGGGGTGGAATTTTGGAGAAAATTTGGAAAAGTCCTTAGCCTAATTTTGGGGTTTTGATCAAGATTTTGATGTCGGATTGGAATAATTCTGGTATGTATGAACTCGTGAGAGTGTGAGGATTCTGAATTTATAAATTTTACCCGATATCGAGACGTGGGCCCATGGAGGATTTTTGGGTGATTTTCCTAATTTCGCGTATTAGCTTCGAATTAATTAGTTGAAATTAGTTACTTGGAGTTATATTTACATTATGCAATTACTTTGAATTGATTTGGGTCATTTGGAGTCGGATACTCGTGGCAAGAGCATGTTTTCGGATTGATTTTGAGCCGGTTCGAGGTAAGTGGCTTGCCTAACCTTGTGTGGGGGAACTCCACATAGGACTTGGTATTGTTGATATATGAAATTCCTTGTACGTGAGGTGACGAGTGCGTACACGTGCTAATTGTTGAAAATCTGGTTTTCATTAAATAACTGTAATTGTGTATTAATTCCCTGTTTAAACTACTTGAAATTTAAGCCTACTGTTAGCATAAGAAAGCATGTCTAAATGATTCAATTGTTTTACTTGCTCAAACTGATTTATCTGAATTCTGTGCAGCATGCCAGGTTAGAAATACCTGTTTACCTTGGTATGAAATTGGATTGAACTGAATATTCTCCGTGTTGTTGCTGTGTGTTTACTTTGGGACTACGGGCGATTTCCCGGTAGATCCCCCTTGCCTGTTTATTTGGGACTACGGATTGATACTCCGGTAGATCCCCATGCACAGTTATATGGAACTACGGGACTGCACCCGGTAGATTCCCCCAGTACTGGGTATTTACATTTTGGACTACGGATCGGAAATTCCGGTAGATCCCCGCGCACTATGAGTTGGACTACGGGACGACACCCGGGAGATCCACTGGATATTTACATTTGGGGAGTACAGGACGGTATCCTGGTAGATCCCCGGTTGCTATCTCTGTGTTGAGCTGTATTCTTTCTATGATGCTCTCTCTCTGTTGTAATTGTTGTTGTTCTTATTATTATACTGTGTCACTTCATACTGTTTCATTTTCCTTATGTATATGTATATGACCGGTTGGGCCCTAACCTTCCTCGTCACTACTCGATTGAGGTTAGGCTTGCCACTTACTGGGTACCGCCGTGGTGTACTCATGCCCTTTCCTGCACATGTTTTTCGTGTGCAGATCTAGGTTCTTCGACTCGGCCCTACTATCTTTGAGGCGAGGCCGTTCTTCAGAGACTTCGAGGTATATCTGCCGCGTTCGCAGTCCGAGGAGTCCCTCTCCATTCTCTCTTGTAGTTATAGCCCTTCTGTATTTCTTTAGTTTGGATATTCCAGAGTTAGAACACTATGTAGTATCCATAGCTTGTGATTCGTGAGTTTCCGGGTTTTGGGAGTTGTTCAGTTTTTGAGATATTGTATTGGTTTATGCCAAGCGGCATCTTAAACGTTTCTATATTGTTTATCTTCGGTTTTATTAGTTTTTCTGCATTTTATTTCCTTTCCGCAAATTGTTAGGCTTACCTAGTCATAGAGACTAGGTGCCGTCACGACACGTTCATAGAGGGCGAACTTGGATCGTGACAAGTTGGTATCAGAGCTCTAGGTTCATAGGAGTCATGAATCAGAAGTCGGTTTATTAGAGTCCCGCGGATTGATACGGAGACGTCTTTGCTTATCCACGAGAGGATATGTAACTATTAAGAAAATTTCACTTCATTTTAATTCCTTGTCGTGCGAGATTTTTGATATCGAAATTCTAAACTTCTGTCTTCTATTCTCTCACAGATGGTGAGGAAACTTGCTACTGGAGGTGACCAGACACGCGCGCCCCCTGCGAGATCCGTCAGAGATCGAGGCCGGGGTAGAGGTCGAGGATGCGCACGCGGTGCAACCAGAGCACCCGCGTGAGCTGCTACCGAGGAGCCACCAGCAGCTCCAGCTGAAGCCCAGGCGCCTGACACGCCTACTGCTACTACTACTCCAGCTCTCCAGGAGACTCCTGCGTAGTTTATGAGTTTGTACACCACTCTAGCTCAGGCAGGGTTGCTTCCCCTTGTTGCAGCCATATCCCTGGCCGGGGAAGGAGCACAGACTCACGCCGCTCGCACTCTTGAGCAGCGAGTGCATGTGGAGAAGGTCCCAGAGATTATACCGGCACAGCTTGTAGCCCCAGCTCAGCCCGAGGAGAGGGAAGTAGCTTTAGAGGAGGAGCATAAGAGGTTTGAGAGGTTCAAGAAGTATCAGCCTCCTACATTCAGTGGACTAGCATCAGATGATGCTCGGGGATTTCTAGAGGAGTGCTATAATATCCTCCGTACCATGGGTATATCAGGATCGAGCAAGGTTTCCTTCACTACCTTCCAGCTTCGAGGAGCCGCCTATCAGTAGTGGCGTGCTTATGAGTTAGACAGTCTTGACGAGGCAGCTTCCCTGACTTGGACTCAGTTTTTAGATATGTTCCTGAGAGGGTATGTTCCTCAGAGCCTCAGGGATGCATGGCGCGCAGAGTTTGAGCATTTACGCCAGGGTACTATGACTGTCTCGGAGTATGCTATCCATTTCAGTGACTTGGCTAGACATGCACCATCTTTGGTTTCTACTGTTTGCGAGAAGGTTCGCCGGTTTATTGAGGGGCTCACTCCCAACATCAGGTCTAGTATGGCTCAGGAGTTGGAGATGGATATTTCTTATCAGCAGGTGGTGAGGATTGCTAGGAGAGTAGAGGGTATGCATGCTCGGGACAGAGAGGAGAGGGAGGCCAAGAGGTCTCGAGAGTCAGGCCATTATTCAGGTGCCCGTGCCCCAGCTGCAGTTCATCATGGTAGTGGTTATATGAGTCGACCCGTTCATTCAGATCTTCCAGCAGCCAGTGGTATTCCAACTCCTTCTAGACCTCAGGAGCCTTATTATGCACCTCTAGTATCTAGTGCGCCTCATGCACGAGGTGCTTTCAGTGATTAGTCCAGCAGACCTAGACCGAGCTAGTCACAGCCACCACGTCCTCTGAGAGCTTGTTTCGAGTGTAGTGACACACGCCAAATGGTGAGGGATTGCCCTAAACTTGGGAGGGGTGCACATTCACAGACTTCTCAACGACAGTGCGCCCTGCAAAGTTCTCAGGCTATGATCACAGCACCACTTGCTACCCCACCTGCTCAGCCAGCTAGAGGTGGAGGTCGCGGAGGTAGAGGTCGCCCTAGAGGGGGAGGTCAGGCCAGATACTATGCCCTTCCTGCCCGTACTGAGGCTGTCACCTCAGATTCTGTCATCACAGGTATTATCCTGGTCTGTCATAGAGATGCATCAGTTCTATTTGATCCAGGCTCCACTTATTCTTATATGTCCTCTTATTTTGCCTCGCATTTGTGCGTATCTTGGGATTCCTTGAGTTCTCCTGTTTATGTTTCTAGTCTTGTGGGAAATTCTCTTGTTGTGGATCGCGTTTATCGGTCGTGTTTTGCTGCTCTTAGTGGTTTTGAGACCAGAGCCGATTTATTATTGCTCAGCACGGTAGATTTTGATGTTATCTTGGGCATGGACTGGTTGTCGCCCCATTATGCTATTCTTGATTGTCATGCGAAAATCGTGACGCTGGCTATGCCAGCTGTACCGCGAGTAGAGTGGAGGGGTACTTCCAGTAGAGTTATTTCATTCCTTAAGGCTCAACGCATGGTTGAGAAGGGGTGTGACGCATATCTAGCTTATGTGAGAGATGTCAGTATTGATACCCCTACAGTTGATTCAGTCCCAGTAGTACGGGATTTCTTTGATGTGTTTCCAGCTGATCTTCAGGGCATGCCGCCCGATAGAGATATTGATTTTGGCATTGATCTATTGCCGGGCACTCAGCCCATTTCTATTCCTCCGTACCGTATGGCTCCTCCTGAGTTGAAGCAGTTGAAGGAGCAGTTACAGGAATTTCTTGATAAGGGTTTCATTCGGCCCAATGTATCACCTTGGGGAGCTCTTATCTTATTTGTGAAGAGAAAGGATGGTTCTATGCGTATGTGTAATGATTATCGCCAGTTGAACAAGGTTACAGTGAAGAACTGTTGTCCTTTGCCTCGTATTGATGACCTGTTTGATCATTTACAGGGGGCTCGTGTGTTCTCTAAGATTGACTTGCATTCAAGCTATCATCAGTTGAAGATTTGGGAGTCAGATATCCCAAAGACTGCCTTCAGAACTTGGTATGGTCATTACGAGTTCCTTGTCATGTCATTTGGGCTGACCAATGCCCCAGCAGCCTTCACACATTTGATGCACAGTGTATTCCGGCCGTATCTTGACTCATTCGTCATTGTCTTTATTGATGACATTCTGGTATACTCCCGGAGTCGGGAAGATCATGAGCAGCACCTGAGGACAGTACTTCAGACTTTGAGAGAAAAGAAGTTATATGCTAAATTCTCAAAATGTGAGTTTTGGTTGGATTCCGTGGCATTCTTGGGTCACGTGGTATCTAGTGAGGGGATAAAGGTGGATCCGAAGAAAGTGGAAGCAGTGCAGAGTTGGCCTAGACCATCCTCAGCTACAGAGATCCGCAGTTTTCTTGGCTTGGCGGGTTATTACCATCGATTTGTTGAGGGATTTTTCATCCATTGCAGCACCTATGACCAGGCTGGCCCAGAAGGGTGCTCCGTTCCAGTGGATGTAAAAGTGTGAGGAGAGCTTTCAGAAGCTCAAGACAGCTTTTACTACAACTTTAGTTTTGATATTGCCTACCGGTTCAGGGTCTTATACTGTCTATTGTGATGCCTCGAGGATTGGCCTTGGAGCAGTATTGATGCAGGATGGTAGTGTGATTGCCTACGCGTCCAGACAGTTGAAAGTGCATGAGAAGAATTATCCTGTCCATGATCTTGAGTTAGCTGCTATTGTTCACACCTTGAAGATCTGGCATCATTATTTGTACGGGGTGCCTTGTGAGATTTACACTGATCACCGGAGTTTGCATCATTTGTTCAAGCAGAAGGACCTTAATTTGAGCCAGAGGAGGTGGTTGGAGCTGTTGAAGGACTATGACATTACTATCTTGTATCACCCGGGAAAAGCTAATGGCCGATGCTTTGAGTCGCCGGGCGGAGAGTTTGGGGAGCTGAGCTTATCTACCAGCATCAGAGAGGCCCATGGCGATGGATGTTCAGGCCTTTGTCAGCCAGTTTGTGAGATTGGATCTTTCGGAGCCAAGCCGGGTCCTTGCTTGTGTGGTTTCTCAGTCTTCCTTGTTTGATCGTATCCGGGAGCATCAGTTTGATGACCCTCATTTGCTTGTCCTCGAGGACAAGGTTCTGCGAGGTGATGCCAGAGATGTTACCATTGGTGATGATGGGGTATTGAGGATGCAGGATCGGATTTGTGTACCCAATATTGTTGGGCTTCGGGAGTTAATTCTAGACGAGGCCCATAGTTCGCGGTATTCCATCCATCTGGGTGCTGCGAAGATGTACCAGGATTTGAGACAACACTATTGGTGGAGGCGGATGAAGAAAGATATAGTTGGGTTTGTAGCTCGGTGCCTCAATTGTCACCAGGTAAAGTATGAGCACCAGAGGCCGGGTGGGTTGCTTCAGCAGATAGAGATTCCGGAGTGGAAGTGGGAGCGGATCACCATGGACTTCGTAGTTGGGCTCCCACGGACTTTGAGGAAGTTCGATGCCATTTGGGTGACTGTGGATCGGCTGACCAAGTCGGTGCACTTCATTCCTATGTGTACCACCTATTCTTCGGAGCGGTTGGCGGAGATTTATATCCGGGAGATTGTCTGTCTGCGTGGTGTTCCAGTTTCCATTATTTCAGATAGAGGTACTCAGTTCACATCACGGTTCTGGAGGGCCGTACGGCGTAAGTTGGGCACCCGGGTAGAGTTGAGCACAACATTCCACCCCAGACAGACAGTCCGAGCGCACTATTCAGATTCTTGAGGATATGCTCCGTGCATGTGTGATGGAGTTTGGAGGTTCTTGGGATCAGTTCTTGCCACTGGCTGAGTTTGCCTACAACAACAGCTATCAGTCCAGCATTCAGATGGCACCGTATGAGGCCTTGTATGGTAGGCGGTGTAGGTCCCCGGTGGGTTGGTTCGAGCCGGGCGAGGATAGATTATTGGGCACAGACTTCGTACAGGATGCTTTGGAGAAGGTTAAGGTGATTCAGGATAGACTCCGTACAGCCCAGTCCAGACAGAAGAGTTATGCGGGCCGGAAGGTTCGTGATGTTTCCTACATGGTTGGAGAGGGGGTCTTGCTTCGGGTTTCGCCTATGAAGGGCGTTATGAGATTTGGGAAGAAGAGAAAATTGAGTCCGAGGTTTATTGGTCCTTTTGAGATATTGCGGCGCGTTGGGGAGGTTGCTTATGAGCTTGCCTTACATCCCAGCTTGGAAGGACTTCATTAGGTATTTCATGTTTCAATGCTCCATAGGTATCACGGTGATCCGTCGCACGTGTTGGATTTCAGTTCAGTCCAGTTGGACAAGGATCTATCTTACATTGAGGAGCCAGTGGCGATATCGGACAGGTAGGTTCGGAAGCTGAGGTCAAAGAACATTGCATCAGTGAAGGTTCAATGGCGGGGTCAGCCGATCGAGGAGGCGACTTGGGAGACTGAGCAGGATATGTGCAGCCGTTACCCTCATCTTTTCACTACTTCAGGTATGTCTCTATGTTCATTCGAGGACGAACGAATGTTTTAAGAGGGGGAAGATGTAATGACCCGGCCAGTCGTTTTAAGAATTAACTCCCCGATCCCCTATTAATTGCTTTCCCCGTGCTTATTTCTTCCCTTGGGAGTTGCTGGGAGGATCCTTTTGGAGTTTCAGAGTGTTTTGGGACACTTAGTCCCTAAATGAGAGTATAAGCTTTAGAATTTGGACCGTAGTCGGAGTAGTGACAAGACGGCCTCGGAATGGAATTTTGTTGGTTTCGTTAGCTCCGCTGGGTGATTTAGGGCTTAGGGGCGTGTTTGGATTGTGTTTTGGAGGTCCGTAGCTTAATTAGGCTTGAAATGCCGAAAGTCGAATTTTTGAAGTTTTCGGTTCGATAGTGAGATTTTGATATTGGGTCGGAATGGAATTCCGAAAGTTGGAGTAGGTCTGTTGTGTCATTTGGGACGTGTGTGCAAAATTTCAGGTAATTCGGACTAGGTTTGATAGGCTTTTTGATCGAAAGCGGATATTTGTAGTCTTGGAAATCCTTAGGCTTGGATTGGAGAGTGATTTATCGTTTTAGCGTTGTTTGATGTGATTCGAGGATTGGAATACGTTCGTACGATGTTTTGAACTACTTGGCATGTTTGGTTAAGGTCCTGGGGGCCTCGGGTGAGTTTCGGGTGCTTAACGGAAGTTGAATTGGACTTAGGAGGAATTTGAAGTTGGTTGAACCTGTCATAACTGAACCTGGGTGTATGCGACCGCAGGTGCGGCGCCGCAGAAACGGTTGGAGGACCGTAGGTGCGGTCTGAGGCGATTTGGGGTTGGTCGCAGATGCGGCCCAGTTACTACAAAAGCGGCACCGCATCTGCGGACAAGAGGTCGCAGGTGCGGAAGCTGGACTTTAATGAAAAGTTGCAGGTGCGGTCCGTTGTCGCAGAAGCGGGACCGCAAGTGCGGTCCCATGGCCACAGAAGCGGATTCGCTGGTCAGAAAAAGGGCAGAATTGAGGGTTAGAACTCAAAACCTTGGAAATTGACTTGGGAGCTTGGGGATTGGTGATTTTTGGAGAGATTTTCACCTGGGTGTTTTGGGTAAGTAATTCTTACTCGGTTTTGATTAATTTCCATTAAGCTATGCTTAATTCCATCCTTTAAATTCAAATTTGGGGTGCAAATTTGGAGAAAATTTGAAAAAGTCCTTAGGCCTAATTTTGGGGTTTTGATCAAGATTTCGATGTCGGATTGGAATAATTCTGGTATGTATGAACTCGTGAGATTATGAGGATTCCGAATTTGTAAATTTTACCCAATACCGAGACGTGGGCCCGGGGATGATTTTTGGGCGATTTTCCTAATTTCGCGTATTAGCTTCGAATTTATTAGTTGAATTAGTTACTTGGAGTTATATTAACATTATGCCATTACTTTGAATTGACTTGGGCCATTTGGATTTGGATACTCGTGGCAAGAGCGTGTTTTCGGATTGATTTTGAGCCGGTTCAATGTAACCGGCTTGCCTAACCTTGTGGGGGGGCACTCCCCTTAGGACTTGGTATTGTTGATATATGAAATGCCTTGTACGTGAGGTGACGAGTGCGTACATGTGCTAATTGTTGAAAATCCGATTTTCATTAAATAACTATAATTGTGTATTTCTTCCCTGTTTACACTACTTGAAATTTAAGCCTACTGTTAGCTTAGGAAAGCATGTCTAAATGATTTAATTGTTTTACTTGCTCAAATTGCTTTATCTGAATTCTGTGCAGCATGCTAGGTTAGAAATACCTGTTTACCTTGGTATGAAATTGGATGGAATTGAATATTCTTCGTGTTGTTGCTGTGTGTTTACTTTGGGACTACGGGCGATTTCCCGGTAGGTCCCCATTGCCTGTTTATTAGGGACTACGGATTGATGTTCCGGTAGATCCCCCTGCACAGTTATATGGAACTACGGGACTGTACCCGGTAGATTCCGTCAGTACTGGGTATTTATATTTGGGACTACGGATTGGGAATTCCGGTAGATCCACGCGCACTATGAGTTGGACTACGGGACGACACCCGGGTAATCCACTAGATATTTACATTTGGGGACTAGAAGACGGTATCCTGGTAGATCCCCAGTTGCTATCTCTGTGTTGATCTGTATTCTTTTTGTGATGCTCTCTCTCTGTTGTAATTGTTGTTGTCTTATTATTATACTGTGTCACTTCATACTGTTTCGTTTTTCTTATGTATATGTACATGACCGGTAGGGCCCTGACCTTCCTCGTCACTACTCGACCTAGGTTAGGCTTGGCACTTACTGGGTACCGCCGTGGTGTACTCATGCCCTTTCCTGCACATGTTTTTCGTGTACAGATCCAGGTTCTTCGACTCGGCCCTATTATCCTTGAGGCGAGGCGGTTCTTCAGAGACTTCGAGGTATATCTGCCGCGTCCGTAGACCGAGGATTCCCTCTCCATTCTCTCTTGTAGTTATAGCCCTTCTATATTTCTTTGGTTTAGACATTCCGGAGTTAGAACACTATGTAGTATCCATAGCTTGTGATCCGTGAGTTTCCGGGTTTTGGGAGTTGTTCAGTTTTTGAGATATTGTATTGGTTTATGCCGAGCGGCATCTTAAACGCTTCTATATTGTTTATCTTCAGTTTTATTAGTTTTTTCGCATTTTGTTTCCTTCCGCAAATTGTTAGGCTTACCTAGTCGTAGAGACTAGGTGCCGTCACGACACGTTCACGGAGGGCGAACTTGGGTCATGACAGAATCATCCAATTGAGTTTCTGCTATCTTGATCATCTTGCTTTGGGTCATTCTTCAGCAGTAGAGTTCCTTTCTGGCTTGGACTTTGAATGTAGCAACTAGACTTTGCACCAGCGCAAACTTCTTGCTCTTTTGAACAAATTAATCGTCATGTATGTTGCAGAAGTGATATATGTTGTGTTGTTTAAATTTACTTAACTGGACTACTAATTTCATATATGTGGTGACCTAAAGTTACTGACTATGTTCAATTTTTTTAATTAATGATCTATATCTCTTTCATCCCAAAATCTGAAAACACAAAAAATATTAGGTGGTAGTTTATTTAGTGGAATAGTCATGAGGTTCGCGGATGTTATTTAGGACTTTTCTATTATGTAGAGGCAAAAGTAACTTGGCTAGAGGGATTAGAAAGCTATTGAAATTACATCTTATGATACAATGTTTACAATGCAACTAAAAGCGCGAATAATCTCCTTTGATCTAATGTAATGTAGACGAGTCGAGTAATAGGCGATTATATCAGAATTATATTTGTGTCGAAAGCTCAAGTTTAAATCTTATCAAATGTCCTGTTTTTCCAAGGGGAGAATATGGCACAAGCATTGAGTTCCCGATATTCTATTTTTTTTGCTGGCTAATAAAAAGTGAAACGGCTTCACGCGTGTGTAATGATATCTGAATCATTTTGAAATCTTTAAGTTCTGCCTTTGGATTATTAATCGTTCGTGCTAATAGTTGATTTGTGTATGTACCTGCCTCTTTATTCTATCCAAAATTTCTAATTAAATCCTTAAGTTTCTTAAACATGCATTGATTTGGACTTTGCAGCAACTACGCTTTACAACATCACAAGGTTCTTCATCTGTTGAACAAACTAATCGTCATTTGTCGTTAGTGTTTGGGATGTAAATGCTGTTCATAAAAGATGAGAGCTCTAAATATGAAAACTATAAATAACGGGAATAGGAATAGGTGTGCGAAGCTAGGATACAAGTTCCTTTTATGGTCTGTTCAACAATGAAATTACCAGAATACATCAAATCTATACCATCTTATAATGAATATTTTTGCATAGTATTAGGAATTCAAGATATCCAAATTTACCTCAAGAGAAACATTTCAATTTGGTTTGTTAACTTCAAATATGCAGAGAAATTATCTTCTACCGGATTTAAGTGAGCTGCCCTACTGCAAGGTTCTTATTATAAATAAATTTATTTATATAACAGAATCATTTATATATACTAACGGCATTTTATTATAACTTATTATTAGAACTTGAGGATGCCAATATTGTTGGTGGTGTACCAGGTATGTTTTTAATGAATAAAAAATTTAGCTATTAAATTACACAAATTAAACTACATTTATACTAATATTCAAAATAATGGTAGTTTGATTAAATACTTAACGTAATAATACGTGAAAACAATCGCAAAAAATAATGATGCAACTGAAGATGAAGACGAGTATGAAGGTATGTCTATCTTAACACAAACAATGATTCATTCAAGTCCACTTTTTCAATTTATATGGATAACTTAATATGATTTTAATGTTATACTATTTAGAGCTTGATGTTGGATATGCAATTATTGACAATGAAGGTATGGATATCTATTATTTCTTTATATACAATAAGTAGGCATACCATAACATAACACCTTGACATTAATCTTACATTTTTTTCTTTTATTCATTGAGTAGTGGGATATAGGCGATCCTACATATGAATGTGAACACTGTAGTGCTTACTTCTGGTACGAAGAAAGAATCAACAAGAAAGTCAAAGCTAAAAAACCAGAGTTCTCTTTGTGTTGTAATTATGGAAAGATACACCTACCAAAGCCAAAAGAACCTCCCACAATTTTAAAATACTTATTATTCGGATCAGGTAATAAGAAAATCTATTTTTACCATACTTAAATTGTATCTTCAATATATGAATAAATATTGATTCACCAACAAATATTTTTATGTAGGTCCAAAAAGTAACCATTTCAGAGATAATATTAGAAGTTATAACTCAATGTTTTCATTTACCTCAATGGGAGAAAAAGTTGATGCTTCTGTCAACCAAACAAAGGGGAAAAGAACATTCAAATTATCTGGACAAAACTAACATCAAATCGGGATTTTATTGCCTCCCGAAGGATCCACCCCCAAGTTTGCACAATTATATATATACGACATAGAAAACGAAGTTCAGAATAGAATTCATGCACTAATGTTAGTATTCAATTATTCTAAACATATATATATATATATATATATATATATAAAATCTAACAAAAACAAACTTAGATCAATTTTATAAAACCTATTTTTTTGCAGTCGTCGTGAAAGAATAAACCAACTTCATGCTGAAATTGTTCAAGATCCGAAACAAATCTTGATGAGCAGAATGTTTTGACAAAGTCATTTAGAATGGTCAGAGACAAATTTCAAGAAGATACTCACTCCAATTTTAGACTCAGATTGATAGGGAAACGGAACTATGATGGAAGATGATACAACTTACTAACAGTTTCAGAGGTTGCTGCTTTGGTAGTTGGAGATTTTGATGTATCCAGATGTGACTGAGACATCATCGTTGAAATCTAATCTGGACATCTACAAAGGATATATGAGTTGAATGCTGCCTATTTAGGTCTTCAGTATCCTTTATTGTTTCCATTTGGTGAAGATGGTTATAGGGAAGACATTCCTTTAAATCAAAATGACGAATCAAGTGGAGGAAGGAATTTTGTTAGCATGCGTGAATATTTTGCATAAAAAATTCAAGAAAGGAATGGTGAAGTACCAACAATTGTGAACTCAATAAGATTATTTCAACAATTCTTGGTCGATGGATTTACAATGGTTGAATCGTCTAGGTTGAAGTATATCAAAACTCATCAAAAACAATTGCGAGCTCATATGTACAAAGGATTAGAAGATTCAGTTTTACATGGAGAGATAAATCCTTCTTCTCAAGGTAAAAGGGTAATTCTTTCATCCAGCTTCTGTCACGATCCAATTTTCCCTCCGTTGGGTTTCGTGACGGAACCTAGTCTTAAGGACTAGGTAAGCCTAATATTTACAGAAGAACAACAATAATAAATAACATCATAAAATTTTTCTGGAATGAATCCTTTATACAATGAGCATATTCCCAAAACCCAGTAGTACAAGTCGTAAGCTCTACAGGGTTAGCTACCACTTCTATATAAACTGTTTGGAAAGGAGTGAAAATAGTTGAATACAAGTAAGAAGGTGACTCCGAAGCCTGCGAACGCAACAAAAGGTTTACCTTGAGTCTCCTCAGCAATGGTCCGCACAACTACTAACGATCGACACCTGGATCTGCACAACAAAAATGTGCAGAAGAGTAGCATGAGCACACCACACGGTGCCCAGTAAGTATCAAGACTAACCTCGGTGGAGTAGTGACGAGGAACAGTCAAGACACCTATCGGTCTAATAAACTGTACAAATATAAGCATAGGAACAACGGAACATGATGTATACATATAAAGACTACACACTATGGCTAACAATACAACAATCACAGTAAGGGAAGAAAAACAACAAGTGATAGCGGAAATACCATAATAATGACATAGAAGAGCGAGCGAAATCACAAACCCAAAACCTAAATCACAAATATAGTAAGGTAAGCAATAACCCAGAACCGACGACGGTGTTCACGTCAAGTCTTAGCCAACAGACTCCACGAAATGCCGAACCTCGGACAACTTACAGCTCACAGGTCTCAATACCTGAACCCTAACACTTGGCGTCCTGTGCCCCCATCACAACTCATGGTCACGCTGATAACTCACTTACTAACTAGAGCTACTCTCACATATACGACAAGTAGACGATGGTGTACATCTATACTCAGCAATATCAGGAGAACTTCATATCCAATGGGAGTGTTCAACTACGTGTATGCTTGTGCAAGTGCTTTAACATAGTTCCTACCAGCTAATAAGCATAAGGAAAAGAACGGACGGCACGTAAGATATTTTCTCACAACTTCCACGAGATAAAACTCATACAGGTAAGCATACCACAACACAATATCAAATAGCAAGAATGCCCCCAAGCCATCACAAATCATCACAATCAACCCCTGACATAGCCCACCTTGTCTCGCCACGTGTGCAAATAATAACATAATAAGTGCCCCCTTGTTTCGTCACACGTGCATCATAATGTTCCCACCTTGTCTAGCCACATGCGCAACCCACAGATAAGCATATATATATATATATATATATATATATATATATATATATATATATATATATATATATATATATATATATATATATATATATATATATNATATATATATATATATATATATATATATATATATATATATATACATACATATATATACACATACATACATACATATCCGGCCTTGTCATGCCGCATTTGCAATATGTCAATAGTAGCAATAGCACGGCAGAAACCTCGCTCAACCCCACAACAATAACTGCACGGTAGAAACCTCGTGCATCACAATATCAACAGCCGCACGGCAGAAACCTCGTGCACCACCACAACAAGTACCACAGCAACAATGACAATATATACAAGAACACGACAAGTAAGTCAACTCAAGAACTTTCGATCACAAGGAAACGGTAAAACAAGCTCACAAGGAATAACCATAATAGAGATTACTAAGCGTAATAAGAACAGCTCAACAAGGGAGAAAATAATGTGAAGCAACGATCCCACAATATGTAGTTCAACAACAAGGAAGCTAACACGAATCAAATAATTCTAAATAAGGAAATGTCAACTAAATATAGGATACCTAAACTTCGTTTAAGGTTGGGCAATTTACGAAGAATATACAACAGTTTCAATTAAGGATGAGCAACGGGAAGATAATCATTACCTCATTTAAGACTAAGCAATTACATGAGAGATAATAATGGTTTCCAATAAAGACAAGTAGTTATGAAAGATCACATGACAATAGAAGAGGTAAAAATCTTTAATCAAGCAAAATAAGAGTCAAATAGGCAATAAGAATGAATCATAAAGCAATTAATTCCAATTAAAGCATGTAGAGGTGAAACTAGTAAATGGAAGCTCGATCATATCAAGAACGACTTCATACTCGGTGAATACAAGGACCTAAGAACTCTAAAAGGCCAAATTTCCACAAATAAGTCCGAACACGCACTCGTCACCTCGTGCACACGAACTACAATCAACATAGAAGACTCAAATCCTAAGGGGAAGTCTCCCAAACAAGTTTAGGCAAGATACTTACCTCAATCCGGCCAATTCACTACTCAATTTAGCTTTTCTTTTACCGATTCATCAACGCTCGGCTCAATCCAATGAGTTGGAGAAGCTTGGGTCTTTGAAAAATCGCCTATGGAGGTTTAGGGTTTGAGAAAATTAAAATATGGGTAAAAATCTCGTCAAAAATCTCACTTAACAGGCCTCAGATGTCGCATTTGCGACCCAGGGTTCGCAATTGCGAATCCTCGCAATTTACGAACAAGGCAGGGCCGGCAGAAGTCGCATTGCAACAAAAAGTTCGCATTTGTGAACTTTGTATCGCAATTGCGATGAAAAACTTCGCATTTCGGCCGCACCAGAAACCAACATTTTTTCCCGACACGAAAATGATCATAACTTCCTCATATGATGTCCAAATTCTATGATTCTTTTTCCTGTGGCTCCGTAATTTCGATACGGGTCTAATGGTTTAATAAAAACCGAATTTGGATCTAATTTGCTCAATATGGTAACATTTTTTCTTGAAGAAACGACGATGAAGCATCCAAAAACAAGCGCAACATAGCCTAAACCTATCTGAAACTCACCCAAGCCCTCGGGACTCCAAACCAAACATGCACGCAAGTCTAAAAACATCATAGACTTGCTCGTGCGATCAAATAATCAAAATAATATCAAAAACTATGAATTTAACCTCAAAGCTCATGATTTTTTAACTTTTCAACCGGACGTCCAAATCACATCAAACAATTCCGATTCTCACCGAATTTCACAGATAGGACTTAAATATCATAACAAACTTGTACCAGGCTCCGGAACTAAAATACAGGCCCGCTACCAACGAGTTCAAACATTAGTTCATTTATTTATTTCCTTTAAAAACCAGCACAACAATTTTCTTCAAAAATTGTTTTCTAAGGCTAGGGACCTCGGAATTCAAAATTTGCTTTTACAATTTCTCAAGGAAGTTATTTTACTATTATATTGATATGACTCATGACAACCATATATTTTTATGATTAATTAATTAATTATATACTTTTGTTATTTTAGAGCTGAGCTAACAAACGATGAACTAAAGAATCATTGTCTATTGAAGTTGGAAAATTTGTTGAAAGGTTGCAGAAGAACGTTACATGATTTTACAACAATGCCAAGACCGGTTTTCAATGAAGAGCAAGTTGACAACACCAATAGACTCATCTGTGAATAATTGCATTATAATAGGTGCTCTTTGTCTGAGGAAAATGAAGAATTATTGGTTAAATTGACAGTGGAGCAAAAGTTAGTTTATGACAGAATTATCACACGTAACGGCTCAGCCGGTCGTTTTGTGAATAAACGCCCCGATCCCCTATTAACTGCTTTCCCCCTATTTTTTTCAACTATTATGAGTTGTTGGGAAGAATCATTTTGACTTTCGGAGTGTTTTGGGATACTTAGTCCCTAAATGAGAGCTTAAGCTTTAGAATTTGGACCGTAGGACAGTGTGAAGACAGCCTCGGAATGGAATTCTGTCGATTTAGTTAGCTCCGTTGGGTGATTTCGCGCTTAGGGGCGTGTTCGGATTGTGATTTGGAGGTCCGTAGCTTATTTAGTCTTGAAATGCCGAAAGTTGAATTTTTGAAGTTCCGGATCAATAGAGAGATTTTGATATCGGGGTCGGAATCCGATTCCGAAAGTTGGAATAGCTCTGTAGTGTTGAATGTGACGTGTGCAAATTTTGGTGTCAATCGGACTTGGTTTGGTTAGTTGATGTAGAATTCTTAATATTTCAAGTTCATTAGGCTTGGATTGGAGGGTGAATCGTGATATTAGCGTTGTTTTATGTGATTTGAGGATTGCACTAAGTTCGTATGATGTTTTAGGATTGGTTGGTATGTTCGGTTGAGGTCCCGGGGGCCTCGGGTGAGTTTCGGATGCTTACCGGAAGAAAAATTTGGATTAGGCTATTTCTGAAGTTGCTGCTTCTGGTATTTTCGCACCTGCGGTGAGGAGCCCGCAGATACGAGGAAGTAGGTCGCAGGTGCGATTTGGGCACTGATTGCCAGTGACCGTAGAAGCGGACCGCATTTGCAAAGAAAGGAGCGTAGGTGCGGTTTCTGCCCGTTTAATGAAATCTCGCATGTGCGAGTCCCCAGCCACAGAAGTGGGATCGCAGGTGCGGTCCCATGGCCGCAGATGCGAAATCGCTGGGCAGAAATATGAAATTTCGAGGGTTTGAAGCTCATTACACCAAATTTGATTTTTAGCTCGAGAGAATGCGATTTTGAGAGGATTTTGAAGAGGAAATTAGTGGGTAACGATTCCTTATCCCTTTTTCTAATTGTATTCCATTAATCTAATCTTAGCTTTGTCATTTAATTTTGGGTTTAGGGTAAAAAATTGGGAGAATTGAGGAAAAGTTCCCCAACTTAAAATCTGAGTTTTGAGGGAGATTTTGGTGTCGGATTTTGATGATTTTTGTTCGAGTGTGCTCGTGAGTGAATGGGTGTTCATAATCTGTAACTTTTACCCAATTCCGAGATGTGGCCCGGAGAGGATTCTTGGGCGTTTTTCTATTTTATTACCTTAGCTTCGATTTCTTTATCTAAATTAGTTGTTTGTAGTTGTATTTACGTTATGAAATTTAATTGATTAAATTTGGGCCACTCGGAGTTGGGTACTCGTGGCAAGAGCGTGATTTCAAATTGATTTTAGCCGGTTCGAGGTATGTGTCTTGCCTATTGTGGAAGTAGACAGTATGAATTGATCGATTTTTGCTCACTACGACTGCTAACCGCTTTAGAAAGTCGGACAACATCTTATTACTCCTTTTATGGATAGTTGGAAATAGATACGTCGGATTGTCTAACCTTTTGTCGGGAACTCCCCCTTAGGATTTGGTATTGTTACTACATGAATGCCATGTACGTGAGGTGACAAGTGCGTACACGTGCTAATTGTTGGAAAACCCTGTTTTCATTAAGTAAATATTTATGTTCCCTTTTTGTTGAACATTACTTGCAATTAAAAGCCTATTGTTTAGTTTAGGAAAGCATGCCTAAGTGACTTAATTGTTCTACCTGCTTAAACTGTTACTTGAATTTTGTGCAACATGTTTAGAATAGAAATATTTGTTTTCTTGGTACTAATTGGGATAGAACTGTATATTCTTCTTGAGACTCTTGTGTGTTTACTTTGGGACTACGGGACGATATCCCGGGAGGTCCCCTTACACGTTTACTTTGGGATTATGATCGGTATTCCGGGAGATCCCCCAGCACATTTATATTTGGGACTACAGGACGACATCCTAGGAGATTCCCCTTGTATTGGATATTTACTTTGGGACTACGGATTGGTATTCCGGGAGATCCCCCTACACAATTATGATTTGGACTACGCGACGGTATCCCGGGAGATCCTCTGGACATTTACGTTTGGGACTGCGGGACGGTATCCCTGGAGATCCCCTGTTGTTATCTCCGTGTGCTGAATTATATTCCTGCTGTGATTCTATTCTTTATCAACTGTTAGTATTTTAGTTGTACTGTCGCATTTCATACAGTTTTTCCTTATTTTTATATATATAACCAGTAGGGCCTTGACCTTCCTCGTCACTACTCTACCAAGGTTAGGCTTCGCACTTACTAGGTACCGCTGTGGTGTACTCATACCCTTTTCTGTACATGTTTTTCGTGTGCAGATCCAGGTTCTTCTGCTCACCCGTTCTATCAGTGAGGCGGGCGATATTAGAGACTTCAAGGTATATCTGCCGCGTCCGCAGATCCAGAAGTCCCTCTCTATTCTTCCCTTAGCTTTAGACTTCCTGTATCTACTTTTGAATAGATATTCTGGAGTTAGAACACTGTGTAGTTTCTATAGCTTGTGATTTCATGAGATTCTGGGTTTTGGGAGTTTTGTTTTAATTTTTGAGAGTGTGCACTGTATATGCCGAGCGGCATTTCAAACACTTATTATGCTTTAAATCGTGACTTGCCAGTCTCGTATTTTATTTCCTTTTTCCGCAATTTGTTAGGCTTACCGAGTCGTAGAGACTAGGTGCCGTCACGTCAGTTCACCGAGGGAGAACTAGGGTCGTAAAAATTTGTAGCAGAGCTCTAGGTTCATAGGAGTCATGAATCACAAGACGATTTATTAGAGTCTCGTAGATCTGTACAGAGACGTCTATACTTATCTACGAGAGGCTATGTAACTGTTTGGAAAATTCCACTTCATTTGATTTCCTTATCGTGCGAGATTTGATTTCAAAATTCTAAACCTCTGTCTTCTATTCTCTCACAGATGGTGAGGACCAGAGCTACTAGAGTTGACCAGATGTTCGCGCCCCTTGCGAGAGCCGTCAGAGGTTGGGGCCGGGGTAGAGGTCGAGGACCCGCACGTGGTGCAACCAGAGCACCCGCGCGAGCTGCCACAGAGGAGCCACCAGCCGCTCCAGCCGGAGCCCAAGTACCTGATACGCCTACTGCTACTACTACTCCAGCACTCCAAGAGACTCTTGCACAGTTCATGAGTATGTACACCACTCTAGCTCAGGCAGGGTTGCTTCCCCTTGCTGCAGCCACGTCTCAGGCCGGGGGAGGAGCACAGACTCCCTCCGCCCGCACTCCTGAGCAGCGAGTGCATGTTGAGCAGGTCCCAGAGATTATACCGGTACTGCCTGTAGACCCAGTTCAACCCGAGGAGAGGGCAGTGGCTTCAGAGGAGGAGCAGAGGAGGCTTGAGAGGTTCAAGAAGTACTAGCCCCCTACATTCAGTGGTCTAGCATCGAAGGATGCCCAAGGATTCATGGAGGAGTGCTATCGTATCCTCCGCACTATGGGTATATCATGATCGAGTGGGGTTTCTTTCACTGCCTTCCAGCTTTGAGGAGCAGCCTATCAGTGGTGGCGTACTTATGAGTTGGACAGTCTAGCTGAGCCAGCTTCCCTACCATGGACTCAGTTTTCAGATATGTTCCTGAGAGAGTATGTTCCTCAGAGCCTCAGGGATGTGTGGCGCGCAGAGTTTGAGAATTTGCGCCAGGGTATTATGACTGTTTCGGAGTATGCTGTCCATTTCACTGACTTGGCTAGGCATGTACCCGCCTTGGTTTCTACGGTTCGCGAGAGAGTTTGCCGTTTAATTGAGGGGCTTATTCCCAGCATCAGATCTAGCATGGCCTGGGAGTTGGAGATGGATATTTCCTATCAGGAGGTGGTGATCATTGCTAGGACAGTAGAGGGTATGCATGCTCGGGATAGAGAGGAGAGGGAGGCTAAGAGGTCTCGAGAGTCGGGTCATTATTCCGGTGTCCGTGCTCCAGCTGTAGTTCGTCATGGTAGGGGTTATATGAGTCGCCTCGTTCATTCAGCTCTTCCAGCAGCCAGTGGTATTCTAGCTCCTCCTAGACCTCAGGAGCCCTATTATGCACCTCTAGTATCTAGTGCACCTCTTGCACGGGATGCTTTCAGTGGTCAGTCCAGCAGACCTGGCTAGAGCCAGTCACAGCCGCCACGTCCTTCCAAATCTTGTTTTGAGTGTGGCAACACATGCCATATGTTGAGGGATTTCCCTAGAATTAGGAGGGATGCACCTCCACAGAAATCTCAGCCACAACATGCTCCACAGAGTTCTCAGGCCATGATTACAGCACCAGTTGCTACCCCACCTGCGCAGCCAGCTAGAGGTGGAGGACGGGGAGGTAGAGGTTGCCCTAGAGAGGGAGGCCATGCCAAATATTATGCCCTTCCTGCCCGTACTGAGACTGTCGCCTCTGATTCTGTCATCACAGGTATTGTCCTAGTTTGTCATAGAGATGTATCGGTTTTATTCGATCCAGGCTCCACTTATTCTTATGTGTCCTCTTATTTTGCCCAGCATTTGGGTGTATCTCGGGATTCTTTGAGTTCCCCTGTTTATGTTTCTACTCCTGTGGGAGATTCTCTTGTTGTGGACCACGTTTATCGGTCGTGTTTGATTGCTCTTAGTGGTTCTGAGACTAGAGCCGATTTATTATTGCTCATCATGGTAGATTTTGATGTTATCTCGGGCATGGACTGGTTGTCGCCCCATTATGTTATTCTAGATTGTCACGCCAAAATTGTGACGCTGGCTATGCCAGGTGTACCGCGAGTAGAGTGGAGGGGTACCTTAGCTCACACTTCCAGTAGAGTTATTTCATTCCATAAGGCTCAGCGAATGGTTGAGAAGGGGTGTGACGCGTATCTAGCTCATGTGAGAGATGTCAGTGTTGATACCCCTACAGTTGCTTCAGTCCCTTACGGGATTTCCCTGATGTGTTTCTAGCTGATCTTCCGGGTATGCCACCTGACAGAGATATTCATTTCGGCATTGATTTGTTGCCGGGCACTCAGCCCATTTCTATTCCTCCTTATCGTATGGCTCCTCCTGAGTTGAAGAGTTGAAGGAACAGTTGCAGGAATTGCTTGACAAAGGTTTTATTCGGCCCAGTGTACCACCTTGGGGTGCTCCTATCTTATTTGTGAAGAAAACGGATGGTTCTATGCGTATGTGCATTGATTATCGCTTGTTGAACAAAGTTATAGTGAAGAACTGGTATCCTTTGCCTCGTATTGATGATCTGCTTGACCAGTTACAGGGTGCACGAGTGTTTTCTAAGATTGACTTGCGTTCAGGTTATCATCAGCTGAAGATTTGGGAGCCAGATATCCCGAAGATTGCCTTCAGGACTCGGTATGGTCATTACGAGTTCCTTGTTATGTCATTTGGGCTGACCAATGCCCCAGCAGCCTTCATGCATTTGATGCACAGTGTATTCCGGCCATATCTTGACTCGTTCGTCATTGTCTTTATTGATGACATTCTTGTATACTCCCGGAGTCGGGAAGATCATGAGCAGCACCTGAGGACAGTGCTTCAGGCTTTGAGGAAAAAGAAGTTATATGCGAAGTTTTCAAAATGGGAGTTCTGGTTGGATTCCGTGGCGTTCTTGGGTCACGTAGTATCGAGTGAGGGGATCAAGGTGGATCCGAAGAAAGTGGAAGCACTGAAGAATTGGCCCAGACCATCCTCAGCTACTGAGATAAGCAGTTTTCTTAGTCTGGCGGGTTATTACCGTCAATTTGTTGATGGATTTTCATCTAATGTAGCACCTATGACCAGGCTGACCCAGAAGGGTGCTCCGTTCTTGTGGACGAAAGAGTGTGAGGAGAGCTTTCAGAAGCTCAAGACAGCATTGACTACAGCCCAGTGTTGATACTGCCTACAGGTTCGGGGTCTTGTACTGTCTATTGTGATGCCTCGAGGATTGGCCTTGGAGCGGTATTGATGCAGGACGGTAGGGTGATTGCCTACGCGTCCAGACAGCTGAAGGTGCATGAGAAAACTTATCCTGTCCATGATCTCGAGTTAGCTGCTTTTGTTCACGCCTTGAAGATCTGGCGTCATTATTTGTACGGTGTGCCTTATGAGATTTATACTGATCGCCGGAGTTTGCAGCATTTGTTCCAGCAGAAGGATCTTAATTTACGCCAGAGGAGGTGGTTAGAACTGCTGAAGGACTATGATATCACTATCTTGTATCACCCGGGCGAGGCCAATGTGGTGGCCGATGCTTTGAGTCGTCGGGCGGAGAGTTTGGGGAGTTTGGCTTGCCTACCAGCAGCAGAGAGGCCCATGGCGATGGATGTTCAGGCCTTAGCCAGCCAATTCGTGAGATTGGTCCTTTCGGAGCCCAGTCGGGTCCTTGCTTGTGTGGTTTCTCCGTCTTCCTTGTTCGATAGTATCCGGGAGCGTCAATTTGATGACCCTTGTTTGCTTTTGCTCAAGGACAAGGTCCTGCATGGTGATTCCACAGATGTGACCATTGGTGATGACGGGGTATTGAGGATGCAGGGTCGGATTTGTGTATCCAATGTTGACGGGCTTCGGGAGTTGATTCTAGAGGAGGTCCACAGTTTGCGGTATTCCATTCATCCTAGTGCCGCGAAGATGTACCAGGATTTGAGGCAGCACTGATGGTGGAGGCGGATGAAGAAAGATATAGTTAGGTTTGTAGCTCAGTGCCTCAATTGTCAGCAGGTAAAGTATGAGCACTAGAGACCGGGTGGTTTGCTTCAGCAGATAGAGATTCCGGAGTGGAAGTGGGAGCGTATAACCATGGACTTCGTAGTTGGACTCCCACGTACTTTGAGGAAGTTCGATGCCATTTGGGTGATTGTGGATCGGCTGACCAAGTCCGCGCACTTCATTCCTGTGTGTACTACCTATTCTTCAGAGCGGTTGGCGGAGATTTATATCAGCGAGATTGTTCGTCTACATGGTATTCCAGTTTCCATCATTTCAGATAGAGGTACTCAGGTCACATCAAGATTCTGGAGGGCCGTACAGCATGAGTTGGGTACTCGGGTGGAGTTGAGCACAGCATTTGACCCCTAGACGGACAGACATTCTGAGCGCACTAGTTAGATTCTTGAGGATATTCTCCGTGCGTGTGTGATGGAGTTTGGAGGGTCTTAGGATCAATTCTTGTCACTGGTAGAGTTTTCTTACAACAAAAGATATCATTCCAGCATTCAGATGGCACCGTATGAGGCTTTGTATGGTAGGCGGTGTAGATCCCCGGTGGGTTGGTTCGAGCCGGGCGAGGCTAGATTATTGGGCATAAACTTGGTTCAGGACGCCTTGGAAAAGATTAAGGTGATTTAGGATAGACTCCGTATAGCCCAGTCCAGACAGAAGAGCTATGTGGAGCGGAAGGTTCGTGAGTTTTCCTATATGGTTGGAGAGCGGGTCTTGCTTCGGGTTTCGCCTATGAAGGGCGTTATGAGATTAGGAAAGAAAGGGAAATTGAGTCCGAGATTTATTGGTCCTTTTGAGGTATTACGACGTGTTGAAGACGTTGTATATGAGCTTGCCTTACCTCCCAGCTTGGCAGGAGTACATCCGGTATTTCATGTTTCGATGCTCCGGAGGTATCATGGTGATCCGTCGCACGTGTTGGATTTCAGTTTAGTCCAGCTGGACAAGGATCTATCTTATGTTGAGGAGTCAATGGCTATATCGGACAGGCAAGTTCGAAAGATGAGATCAAAGAACATTGCATCAGTAAAGGTTCAGTGGCGGGGTCAGCCGGTCGAGGAGGCGACGTGGGAGACCGAGCAGGATATGTGCAGCCATTACCCTCATCTTTTCAGCACTTCAGGTATGTCTCTATGCTCGTTCGAGGACGAACGAATGTTTAAAGAGGGGGAGGACGTAACGACCCGGCCGGTCGTTTTGTGAATTAACGCTCCGATCCCCTATTAACTGCTTTCCCCGTGTTTGTTTCTGCCATTGTGAGTTGTCAGGAAGATTCCTTTTGAGTTTTGGAGTGTTTTGGGACACTTAGTCCCTAAATGAGAGCTTAACCTTTAGAATTTGGACCGTAATCGGAACAATGTGAAGACGGCCTCAGAATGGAATTTCGTCGAGTCTGTTAGCTCCGTCGGGTGATTTCAGGCTTAGGGCGTGTTCGGATTATGTTTTGGAGGTCCGTAGCTTACTAAGGCTTGAAATGCCGAAAGTTGAATTTTTGAAGTTACGGATCGATAGTGAGATTTTGATATTGGGGTCGGAATCGGATTCCGAAAGTTGGAATAGCTCTGTAGTGTTGAATGTGACTTGTGTGCAAATTTTGGGGTCAATCGGACTTGGTTTGGTTGGTTTTGTCATCGGATGTAGAATTCTTAAGATTTCAAGTTCATTAGGCTTGGATTGGAAGGTGAATCGTGATTTTAGCATTGTTTGATGTGATTTGAGGATTGGACTATGTTCGTATGATGTTTTAGGATTGGTTGGTATATTTGGTTGAGGTCCCGGGGGCCTCGGGTGAGTTTCGGATGCTTAACGGAAGAAAAATTTAGACTTAGGCTATTTCTGAAGTTGCTGCTTCTCGTATTTTCGCACCTGCGGTGAGGAGCCCGCAGGTGCGGCGCGTAGATGCGAGGAAGTAGGTCGCATGTGCGATTTGGGCACTGATGGCCAGTGACCGCAGAAGCGCGATAGCAGGTGCGGTCCCATGGCCGCAGATGCGGAAATCGGTGGGCAGAAATATGAAATTTCGAGGGTTTGAAGCTCATTACACCAAAATTGATTTTTAGCTCGGGAGAAAGCAATTTTGAGAGGATTTTGAAGAGGAAATCAGTGGGTAACGATTCCTTATCCCTTTCTAGTTGTATTCCATTAATCTAATCTTAGGTTTGTCATTTAATTTCGGATTTAGGGTGAAAAATTTGGAGAATGGAGGAAAAGTTCCCCAACTTAAAATCTGAGTTTTGAGGGAGATTTTGGCGTCGGATTTTGATGATTTTTGTTCGAGTGTGCTCGTGAGTGAATGGGTGTTTATAATTCGTAACTTTTACCCGATTCCGAGACGTGGGCCCGGAGAGGATTCTTGGGCGTTTTTCTATATTATTACCTTAGCTTCGATTTCTTTAGCTAAATTAGTTGTTTGTAGTTGTATTTACGTTATGAAATTTATTTGATTAGATTTGGGCCTTTCGGAGTTGGATACTCGTGGCAAGAGCGTGATTTCAGATTGATTTGAGCCGGTTCGAGGTAAGTAGCTTGCCTAACCTTGTGTGGGGGAACTCCCCTTAGGATTTGGTATTGTAGTTACATGAATGCCGTGTACGTGAGGTGACGAGTGCGTACACGTGCTAATTAATTGAAAACCCCATTTTCATTAAGTAAATATTTGTGTTCCTTTTTTGTTGAATGTTACTTGCAATTAAAATCCTATTGTTTAGCTTAGGAAAGCATGCCTAAGTGACTTAATTGTTCTACCTGCTTAAACTGTTACTTGAATTCTGTGCAACATGTTTAGAATAGAAATAACTGTTTTCTTGATACGAATTGGGATAGAACTGTATATTCTTCTTGAGACTGTTGTGTGTTTACTTTGGGACTACGGGGCGATATCCCGGGAGGTCCCCTTGCACGTTTACTTTGGGACTACGGATCGGTATTCCGGGAGATCCCCCTGCACATTTATATTTGGGAATACGGGACGACATTCCGGGAGATTCCCCTTGTATTGGATATTTACTTTGGGACTACGGATTGGTATTTCGGGATATCCCCCTACACAATTATGATTTGGACTACGGGACGGTATCCCGGGAGATCCTCTGGACATTTACGTTTGGGACGACGGGATGGTATCCCGGGAGATCCCCTGTTGTTACCTCTGTGTGCTGAGTTATATTCCTGCTATGATTCTATTCTTTATCGACTGTTAGTATTTTAGTTGAACTGTCACATTTCATACTATTCCTTGTTTATATATATATATATATATATATATATATATATATATATATATATATATATATATATATATATATATATAACCAGTAGGGCCCTGACCTTCCTCGTCACTACTCGACCGAGGTTAGGCTTGGCACTTACTGGGTACCGCTGTGGTGTACTCATGCCCTTTCCTGCACAAGTTTTTCGTTTGCAGATCCAGGTTCTTCTGCTCAGCTGTTCTATCAGTGAGGCGGGCGATATTAGAGACTTCGAGGTATATCTACAGCATCCGCAGATCCAGAAGTCCCTCTCTATTCTTCCCTTAGCTTTAGACTTCCTGTATCTACTTTTGATAAGATATTCTGGAGTTAGAACACTGTGTAGTTTCTATAGCTTGTGATTTCATGAGATTCCGGGTTTTAGGAGTTTTGTTTTAATTTTTGAGAGTGTGTATTGTATATGCCGAGCGTCATTTCAAACTCTTTTATTATTCTTTAAATCGTAACTTGCCAGTCTCGCATTTTATTTCCTTTTTCCACAATTTGCTAGGCTTACCTAGTCGTAAAGACTAGGTGCCGTCATGACAGTTCACGAAGGGAGAACTTGGGTCGTGAGATCACAGCAGTGCATGAGGACAAAGGTGGATTCTTCTTCTTATATGGTCATGGAGGAACTAGGAAGGCATTTATTTGGAGGACTTTGTCTTCAGCCATAGGATCTAAAGGAGACATTGTGTTGACAGTTGCGTCTAGCGGAATTGCATCTTTTTTGTTACCAGGAGGTCAAATAGCTCATTCGAGATTTGCAATTCCACTCAATGCAACTGAAGATTCAACATGTAATATAAAACAAAGTACTCCTCTATCAAAATTGATTGTCAAGACAAAGTTAATTATTTGGGATGAAGCACCAATGATGCATAGATATTGTTTTGAAGCTCTAGACAGCACTCTAAGTGATATTCTTAGATTTAAAGATGTATCCAATTTAGATCGACCATTTGGCGAAAAAATAGTTGTTCTTGATGGTGACTTCAGACAAATACTTCAGTCATTCCAAAAGGTACTAGAAAAGATATTGTTAATGCTGCCCTTAATTCTTCATATTTGTGGAATCACTGTCATTTCTTAAACCTAACAAAAAATATGAGGTTGGAAGGAAATCAGGTGGATTCACATTTGAATGATCTAAGACTATTTTCTGATTGGATTTTAGCAATTGGTGATGGTATAATTGGAAATTCTGTTGATGGTATTGAAAAAATTCATATCCCTGATGATCTTATCATAAATAATTGTGGCGATCCAATTTCTCCGATTGTGGAAAATACATATCCAGATTTTTTAAGTCATTGCAGCGGTATAACATACCTACAACAAAGAGGATTTCTTGCTCCAACCTAAAATATTTTTGAGTTCCGATACAATTTGCATGTCAGGCGATGCTTTTACAGGTTTAGAACACGTACATACACCCGAATTCCTAAACACTATTAAGTGTTCTGGAATTCCAAATCATGTTATCACTTTGAAAGTGGGTGTCCCAGTGATGTTATTGAGAAATATAGACCCATTTTCAGGTCTATGTAATGGAACAGGATTAATCATCACTAGACTCGGAAATCGGGTTATCGAAGCAAAAGTTTTATCAGGAAATATGGCTGGACAAAAGGTGTTCATTCCGAGAATGTCATTAACTCCATCTGATGCAAGAATACCTTTTAAGTTCCAGCAAAGGCAATTTTCAATAGTTGTATCTTTTGCAATGACTATAAACAAAAGTCAAGGACAATCTTTATCTCATGTTGGGTTATATTTGAAGAAACCAGTCTCTACACATGGTCAGCTTTACGTTGCTCTATCACGGGTTACAAAAAGAAAGGGGTTAAAGATTTTGGTTTATGACGATGATGGAGAAATTTCAAACAAAGCAACAAATGTAGTTTACAAAGAAGTTTTCTGTAATTTACTTGGAGAATGAAAGCAAATCTGATCTGAAAGTTCATAACATTTTGCTTCTCATGCTCCTGTCTTTGCTAAACCATGTTGGAAATAAGCTTCAGGAACAATAGTTGGCAACTTCAATTGGTATGCTTATCTGTTATCTCATCAACATTAGTTGTTACTATTTTGAGTTACTTTGAACTAATAAATTCTTATGGTTTAAATATACTAACAAACAACTTGCAACCATCTCTGACCTTTTACAACAGAGTTATCGTAATGGATGTTGAGGTTTACAAAATAAAACTTGCTCCTTTGCCGAAGGTGGCACAAAAGAAGACAGACTCTGGTAAAATTAATACTAAATCAACTTCCGCTTGACTTTGGTTTCACCAAACATTTAAATCTGATTAAAGATTTGTGAATTGACAACTTATAACTTTTAGTTACTGATGCATTACAAATATGATTCATTTAATTTCTTTTTATTTCTTTAAAATGAAAGATCATTCATCTCGACTAACACTTCTCTATTATTCCTACCATATTTTCTGTTCTTCAAGCCTTCTATTTTAATTTTCATCTCATTTTCTCTCTGTGATTTCTATTCCTACCAGTCATTTATAATTTATGCCTTTGTCTTGAAATTTGTGATAGAAATATTGGAGGAAAAATATCTTCTTTTGAAGTGCTCATAAATTATATTCGTCCAAATTATACTTGCAGTAGGGTATTACTAGCTAAATAAAAATTTTAAATTCTCTTATGTTCCTTTCGGTGAGTATCATTTGATTACTCATTCTTTTATCAAGCTGTGTAAACTAATAGTAATTCATTTTTCAGGGATGTTAAATATATGTTCATCTTTGTTGTTTAGAGCTGCTTGCAGCACTTTCTTCCTATATTTCACTGCATTTTCTATGGTAAAGGTTAGTGCTTTCGTATTTACTTGCTTACTCTTTCTTTCTTTTCCTAACTCCTTTTTGCCTATTTCTTTTTTGTTTTTTGGTTTCTGCAATAAACCTTTGCAATAGGTGGTACTCGAGGATGAATATACTTTCACAACACCTTATCGCGGAAGTGAAACTTTTTAAAGAAAAGTCGAGGTTTCTCCCTTTACAATAACACCTCTATTATATTGAGAAGGATTTGTGTTTGTCACGACCCAAAATCTAACCTTGGTTGTGATGGCGCCTATCGTGTTACAAGGCAAGCCTACTCCCAAAATATTACTACTAATTTGATTATAAGAATTTAATAAAATATTTCCAATAATTTAATTCATGATAAACTAAACCAATTGTAAATATAAATAATATAAAATACGGAAACGAGTCCCAAACATTGGGTTGTCACTAAGTCATGAGCATTTAAAACTATAAACTAAGATATATAAATTATCTAACTGTCCAAAGAAGAAATGATAAAACGAGTAACAAGGTCCTGCGGACACTAGCAGCTACCTTGCAATTTCCACAGATAGCCGGCCTGAACTCATCGTCGTGCTCTAACTCACCTGGATCTGCACATAAAGTGCAGGGTGTAGTATGAGTACAACCACCTCAGTAATAACAGAAATAACTAAGGAACTGAGTAGTAGTGACGAGCTAAGCAAAACCCTCCAATTATTTATTTTCACAATTTACAATAACCATGAATAAACAGGTAAATTCCATAAAACCAACAAATGCAACAAAGAAATTTAACAGATAAATGCAGCAACAGCAAAAGTAAATGCAACCTCACAGCAATGTCACTCCATCACTCAGCACTCGCACTCAGCACTCCACACTCAACACTCAACACTCAACACTCTGCGCTCACTGGGGGTATGTACAGACTCCGGAGGGGATCCCAAAGCCCAAGCGCTAAGCACGGACAACTCACATGCTACCATATCAATACCTGGATCCGCACGGTCAACTCACGTGCTACGCGAACAACTCACGCGCTATGGTATAAATACCTGGACCCGCACGGTCAACTCAAGTGCTACGCGGACAACTCACGTGGTATGGTATTAATATCCTCACAACCAGGCCATCACATCAATACCTGGATCCGCATGGTCAACTCACGTGCTACACGCAACTCACGTGCTACGTGGACAACTCACGCGCAATGGTATTAATATCCTCACAATCAGGCCCTCGACCTTACTCAATCATGTACCTCACTAGCCTCACCATCATCAACAAATAAGGGGACACATCCCACATCAAGTATCACAGCATATTAGCAAATAATAGAGACGGAGGTAAACATGTAGAATTATTTCTATGACTAAGTATAATTAATGTGAGCATGAATAAAGCCTAAGCATGATCTCTAACATGAAGGCAGACAAGTTTGAGAACAAGTAACTACGTAAACACAGATGATGGCCATGAGGCCTCACGGGATGGACCAAGTCTAAATCCCTCGGGGTATACACCCACACGCTCGCCACCTAGTGTGGGTATCACCTCCAAAAAATCACATGATATCAAATTTTTCGGGTTTATACTCTCAAGGCCAGAGTTAAAACTATTACTTACCTCAATAGCGTAAAATCCTACTCCGGGATGCCCTCGTCTCTGGACTCGGTCTCCAAAAGCTCTGAGTCTAACCAAAATCAGAATAGTACTATCAACATGGGCTAAAGAATCGAATTCCACAATAAAAACTACAAAATAGCCAAAAGTCCGAAATCGGCCAAAACCCGGCCCCCGGGCACACATCTCGAATTCAGTCAAAAATGGCAGAATCAAAACCCTCGTCCTCTCCTGAGTCTAACCATATAAAATTTATCAAAATCGGACTCTGTTTGTTCCCTCAAATCCTCACTTAAAACTCTTCAAAACTCAAACCCTAACTCCCTCAATTTCACTTTGAAATCATCAATCAAATCCCAAAAACGAAGATGGATTCATGAAATATAACCAAAACCCAGTAAAGAATACTTACCCCAATCCCTATGGTGAAAATTGCCTCCAAAGTTGCCCAAATCCGAGCTCCCCAACTCAAAATATGACCGAATGAACAAACCCTAGTTTTATATATTTTTCTGCCAGCTATTCTGCCTTGTTTCTCATGCCAAACGATCCCGAAACTCGTATTTTATGCCACCAATGGATTTCTTGTGAAATTCTAGTCAAGTTAGGCTTTTGTATCACTCAACTTGACCTTATAATGAATGAGATATGTAGGTTTCAATATTTGCAAATAGCGCAGATTTTTAAATACGCCGTAGTGGCAATTTCATAATTAATCTGAAAAATCTAGCAACCTTATTCTTAGTAAAATAACCATAAAATCCTCATACGATGTCTAATTACGATACGGATCTAATGCTTCATCAAAAAAAGAAATCGGAGCTCATTTGTTCAACATGATATCATTTTTGCTAGAAGAACGACGTCGAAACATAAGAAAAACGAGCGCAACACTACCCAAACCTATTCAAAACTCACCCGAGGCCCTCGGGACCTCAACCAATAATTCCAACAAGTCATATATCACTACCCGAACTTCGTCGAACCTTCGAAACACCTAAAACAACACCAAAACACCAAATCATCCTCGAATTCAAGCCTAAGAACTTCTAAACTTCCAACTTTCGCCAATTCAAGCCTAATTCTACCACGGACCTCCAAATTATATTCCGGACACACTCCTAAGTCTAGAATCACCCAACGAAGCTAGTCGAATCATAAAAATCCAAATCCGAATTCGTTTACTCAAATGTCAACTTTCGGTTGACTTATCTAACTTAGCTTTCTAACTAAGAGACTAAGTATTCATTTCACTACAAAACTACTCCGAACCCAAACCTACCAACTCGATTCAACTCAATACAGCTGAACAACACATCAATAAGCATAGATGGGGGAAACGGGGCTATAACTCTCAGAGCGAACGACCGGGTCGTTACAATGTTTTAAAGTTTTGTTTTGTAGAATTTGTTAAGCCAATTGGTAATTATTTTTCATTTGCTTACTTTAGCAAGTTGTGTTATCAAACTTAGCTTTCTGTTAATTGTTGCCTTTACTTCTTTGATAGGGGTTGCGTGTAAGTTGCCGATACACTACTGCTTCCTCGGGAAGTTCAAATACATTATTTTTTATGTGTATCTCAAGTAAAAAAAAATAGTCACTCTCTTACCTTATCTCTGCATATTTCAGATTCTTACGGTCAACTTTACTCCTTTCCTCAAGTGCGGATGCAACCTTATAGGAATCAGGTAATGCATTTCAATCTTTATTTTTAAAATATAATAGGTTTCCTGCTAAAATATGTGCAGTCATGAAGTTTAAATTCAGGTTCTATCCCTGCCGTACCTAATACGTTAAAAAAGGGCAAAAAATATAGACCACACGTTGAACAACAATATCTCTACATATTTGTTTATATAAAGACATTGGAATATCCTTTATTTTCCTACGAGATTTGGCGACAATATCTTTCGATTAATGTAATAGTTTAGAAATTAGCTTTAAAGATGAAAAGGTGATCTTTTGTATATGCTTTTTGTAATTTTTAACTGTCCAAACACTTACTGTTTTTTCTGTACCAACACAACCTGATACATGCTACAATCAGAAAGAATCAAGTAAATAGGTACAAGAATTTGTTGAGTGAAGGTTCAGCCTATGTTAATATGAACTTTAAAGTTACTGAGACTTCTGGTGAATATAGACCACTGACAAATCCTTTTGAAATTACTTTTTTACAATTCGCTCCAGAAATTACACAAAGAAATTGTTAATATTCCTATAAACATATTTGAATTATAAAACCATACATGATTAGCTCAAGGCTAAACAATAATACCGTGTTATTAGGTTCATATATTACTATCATTCTTTGCTACTACATTTTGTTTAGTTCCAATGTAATTATGAAATAACTACTTTTTTCAGTTCATATTATAGATGTGGTTGGTTTTCTATGTGTCATTGGTGACATGGAGAGCATTGGAAATAAGTGGAAAAATGGGACATCTAAGTTGTTATCGATTAGTAAGCATCTCATATCTTTTTAAGTACCTTTTTTTTATTTTCTTCCTAAAAAAATGTATTAATTCTTACCTTAATTATGTTTTTAAGTTGTTTAAGCATGTATCTTTATATTACATTTTGGATAAATCATATGGATTTTAACTCAACTAGATTATGTTTCTTCTTTTTCCCTGGGCAGTTTTGTAAATTCAAAAATAACTTTGTGGGAAGAATTTGAAGAAAAGTTTGAACCTGTGACGATCCAAAGGGTCATCACCTGTTTTTAATTGAATTCTGTGTCCCCGAGGCCTTGAAAACCTCATTTAGAGTTGCCTCGATTTGCGTGCACAGTCCGAGCGCGTAGCCGAAAAGCTTAAATATGAAATTCTGTGAAAAATGCTAAGTTTTGATGTTAAAATGAATAAATTTGACTTTGGTCAATATTTTGAACAAACGGACCTGGACCCGTAATTTGACGGTCCCGGAGGGTCCGTAGGAAAATATGGGACTCGGACGTATGCCCGGAATCGAATTCCGAGGTCCCGAGCCCGAGAAATGAATGTTTTAGAAAAATTATTTTCTGGAAATGTTTAAGAAAATTTGAAATGAAATTTGATTAGAACATGTCAGTATCGGGCCCGTATTTTGGTAGTCATCAATTTGTTATATGCAATCGCATTGATTCTCCGCGATCGCATAGAGTAAATTTTGGTAGTCATCAATTTGTTCTATGCGATCACATTGATTCTTCCGTGATCGCATAGAGTTAATTTTTGTAGTCATCAATTTGTTCTATGCAATCGCATTGATTCTTCCGCGATCGCATAGAGTTAATTTTGGTAGTCATCAATTTGTTCTATGTGATCACATTGATTCTTCCGCGATTGCATAGAATAAAAATTCCCCCAGTGATTTTAAATGTTCAAAAACAGTAGCCATTCGGGATTTTCATATAACTTCTCAAACTGTTTCTTCTCCAAGGTTCTAGGGCGACTATTGAAGCATCCTTTCACCATTAACTCGTGGGTTAGTAATCTTTAACTCGTTTTCTTCATTTTTCATCAACATCTATTGAAATTCTAGGCCTAAAACATGTGATTTAAGGTAGAAAATTGGGTATTTGGGTAGAGTTAGGGCTTTTTGATTTTTCTTGATTTAGACCTCGTTTTGGGGTCGAATTTGAAAACAAATTATATATTTGGGCTCGTGGGTGAATGGGGGGTTTGATTTCGGTCCGAACCTCGTGTTTTGACCAAGCGAGCGCGCGGTCAATTTTTGAGTTTTTGGAAAAAATGATGGAAAAGCTATAATTAAACATTGGAACTGGATTGTCTAGCCTTTATTGAGGTTATTAAGTCGATTATGTATAGATTCAATTGTGTTGGAGCCGAATTCGAAAGGAAAAGCGGCGTTTGAGGATTGAATTGGCCGTGGAAGTTTGAGGTAAGTGTTTGGTTGTAACGACCCGGCTCGTTTTTGGAATTTACGCCCCGATTCCTTAGTAACTGCTTTCCCCAAGTTTATTTTTGTTATTTGATTTGCCGGGACGTTCGGTTTTGAGTTTCGGAGAGTTTTGGGACACATAGTCCCTAAAGGAGAGCTTAAGTGTTGGAAAATGGTCCATAGTCAGAACAGTGTGAAGACGGCCTCGGAATAGAAATTTGATGATTCCGTTAGCTCCGTTAGGTGAATTTGAGGTCAGGAGCATGTTCGGAATGTGTTTTGGAGGTCCGTAGCTAATTTAGGCTTGAAATGCCGAAATTTGAATTTTTGAAGTTTCCGGTCCGATAGTGAGATTTTGATCTGAGGGTCGGAATGGAATTCCGGAAGTTGCAGTAGTTCCGTCATGTCATTTGGGATGTGTGTGCAAAATTTCAGGTTATTCGGACGTGTTTTGGTTAGGTTTTTGATCGAAAGCATATTTTGATGAAGTTTGAAGTTCTTAGGCTTAAATCCTTGATTAATTCGAGTTCCCGACGTTGTTTTAGGTGGTTTAAGGGTTGGTACAAGTTTGAATGATATTATGGGATATGTGCGTAGGTTTGGTTGAGGTCCCGGGGGCCTCGAGTGTGTTTCGGATGCTCAACGGAGCATTTTGGAATTGTGAAAAATTGCAGAATTTCTTCAGCTGTTGCAGACCTGTTTTCTTCTTCGCGATCGTGTACCCCTTCACGCGTTCGCGTAGAGTATTTCGGAGGGGGGTCCCATTCCATAATCGTGATTGCATGAATTGGTTCGCGATCGCACAGAACTGGCCCATTCCTTCTTCGCGTTCGCGTGACTTCAGACGCGATCGCGTAAGGCCAGCTCCTCTTCCGCGATCGCGTGCTCCTTCTTGCGTTCGCGTAGGCCTTTTTCCTGGAGCCTTTATTTTACTCTTCGTGATCGCGGTTCTATCTTCGCGATCGCGATTCACTAATTACCTGGACAGTTATAAACAATTCAAAACCGAGGGTTAGCCATTTTTATCAAAACACAAGCTTGGGAGCTCGGATTTGGGAGAAATTTCGAGGGATTTTCAAAGGCAACGACTGGGTAGCGATTCTCTACTCTCTTATGCTTAAAACCCACTAATCTAATCACGAATTCCTCCTTAATTTCGGATTTTTGAATGAGAGATGGGTAAAACTTCATAGACCAAGTTATTGAGTTTTGAGTGGGTGTTTGACCTCCGACTTGAGAGATTTTTTATGGTTAGACTCGTGAGAGTACGAGGGTTCTGAAAATGTAAAATTTATCCGATTCCGAGATGTTGGCCTGAGGGGCATTTTGGTCATTTTACATAATTTCGCGTATTTGCTTTGAATTAAATTGTAGAATCAGTTGCTTGAGATGTTATTTACAACATGTAATTGAATTGAATAGATTTGGGCCATTTGCAGTCGGATACTTGTGGCAAACGTGTGGTTTCGATTTCATTTTGGAGTCGGTTCGAGGTAAGTGGCTTGTCTAACCTTGTGTGGGGGACCTTTCCCCTTAGGATATGATATTTGGTAATTGAATGCCTTGTACGTGAGGTGACGAGCGCGTACTGGAGCTAATTGTTGAAAAATCCGGTTTTACTTTAATTATTTAGACTGAGTTTCTTTCTTATCTGCTTTATTTTATTTGCAATTATAGACTGTGTTAGCTAGAAAAGCATGCTTAGTTGTTCTAAATTGTCTATTTGTTCAAGTTGCCTTGTTTGCACTACGTGAAGCATGTTAGGCTAGAACTACCTGTTGCCTTGTATTTTTGAGCTTCATTGCTGAATATTCTTTGTGTTGTGACTGCGTATTTACATTGGGACTACGGATGTGGGATTCCGGTAGCTCCCCCCTTGTTTGTTTACTTTGGGACTACGGGTTAGATTCCCGGTAGATCCCCCTGCACATTTACTTTGGGACTTCGGGTTAGATTCCCGATAGATCCCCCTACACATTGATAGTTGGACTACGGGACGGTATCCCGGCAGATCCTTCGGATATACTCATATAATGGACTACGGGACGGTATCCCGGAAGCTCCTTGGACAGTTGATGAAATGGACTACAGGACGGTATCCTGGGAGATCCTCGTTGTTGGTATTGGTATTGAGCTATTTTACTCTGTGTTGTCTTATTCTCTGAGTGTTAATTGTTGCCTTGTATAACCTGTCTTGCTTCATATCTGTACTCATTACTTCCGTTTATTTCATGCTGGTGCAAGATTTATTATTATGCTTATTCCCAGTAGGGCCTTGACTTTCCTCGTCACTACCCAACCGAGGTTAGGCTTGGCACTTACTGATTACCGCTGTGGTGTACTCATGCCCCTTCTGCGCATGTTTTTCATGTGCAGATCCAGGTACTTCATCCCAGGCGTATCACTCTTGAGGCAAAGAGATCTAGCAGAGACTTAGAGGTACATCTGCAGCGTCCGCAGACCAGGAGTCTCTATCTTATTCTAGCTTTAGCAGTTAGCTTTTCCTTTCGTACTTTTACTTTAGACATTCTGGAGTTAGAGCCGTGTATTACTTTCCGTTAGCTTGTGTTCCCGTGAGTTTCCGGGTTTTGGGATGATATTGTAGACTTCCGCATTATTGGGTTGTATATGTCGAGCGGCATTTATATACAGTTACCCTTCTAGTTGTTTAGTTTAATTGTTTTGTTTTCGCAATTTATGCTATTTCCGCATTGTTAGGCTTACCTAGTCGTAGGGACTAGGTGCCATCACGACATGTTCACGGAGGATGAACTGGGGTCGTGACAAGTTGGTATCAGAGCTCTAGGTTCATAGGAGTCACGAAACACAGGCCGATTTATTAGAGTCTCGTTGATCGGTACGGAGACGTCCGTACTTATCTACGAGAGGCTATGTGACTGTTAGGAAAATTTTCACTTCATTTGATTTCCTCGTCGTGCGATATTTTGACATCACATTTCTAAACTTCTGCCTTCTATTCTCTCACAGATGGTGAGGACACACGCTACTCGGGATGATCAGGCACCTGCGCCCCCTACTGCAGCCGTCAGAGGCCGGGGCAGGGGTAGAGGTCGAGGACGCGCACGTGGTGCAGCCAGAGCACCTGCGTGAGCTTCCGCCGAGGCACCACTAGCAGATCCAGTCGGAGCCCAGGTACCTGGCATGCCTACTACTGCCACTACTACTCCAGCTCTTCTGGAGACCTTGGCTCAGTTCATGAGTATGTACACCACCTTGGCTCAGGCAGGGTTGCTTCCCCTTGTTGCAGCCACATCCCAGGCCGGGGGAGGAGCACAGACTCCTGCCGTCCGCACTCCTAAGCAGCGAGTGCATGTTGAGCAAACTCCCGAGATCATTCCCACACCGCCTGCAGTGCCAGTTCAGCCCGAGGACGGGTCAGCTGCTTCAGAGGATGAGCAGCGCAGACTTGAGAGGTTCAAGAAATATGATCCTCCGGTATTCAGTGGGTTAGCATCAGAGGATTCCTTGGGATTTGTGGAGGAGTGCTACCGCATTCTCCGCACTATGGGCATATCAGGATCAAGCGGGGTTGCCTTCACTACTTTCCAGCTTCGAGGAGCCGCCTATCAGTGGTGGCGTGCTTATGAGTTAGACAGTCCGGATGAGGCAGCTTCCCTGACTTGGGCTCAGTTTTCAGATATGTTCACGAGGGAGTATGTTCCTCAGAGACTTAGGGATGCTTGGCGTGCGGAGTTTGAGTGTTTGCGCATGGGTACTATGACTGTCTTAGAGTATGTTGTCCGCTACATTGACTTGGCTAGACATGCCCCAACTTTAGTTTCCACGGTTCGCGAGAAGGTTCGGTTTATTGAGGGGCTTATTCCCAGCATCTGGTCTAGCATGGCTCGTGAGTTAGAGACGGATGTGTCTTATCAGCAGGCGGTGAGCATTGCTAGGAGGATTGAGGGTATGCATGCTAGGGACAGGAAGGAGAGGGAGGCCAAGAGGTCTCGAGAGTCGGGCCTGTTTTCTGGTGCCCGTGCCCCAGCTGCAGGTCGTCATGGTAGGGGTCATATGGGTCGCCCCGTTCATTCAGCTCTTCCAGCAGCCACTGATATTCCAGCTCCACCTAGGCCTTAGGAGCCTTAATATGCACCTCCAATCTCTAGTGCGCCTCCTACACCGGGTGTTTCCAGTGGGTAGTCCAGCAGATCTGGCCCGATCCAGTCACAGCCGCCACGTCCTCCCAGAGCTTGATTTGAGTGTGGTGACACACGCCACATGGTGAGAGATTGCCCCAGACTCGGGAGGGGTGCACCTTCGCAGGCTCTTCAGGCACAGCAGGCCCCGCAGAGCTCTCAGGCTATGGTTCCAGCACCAGCTGCCACCCCACCGGCCTAGCCAGCTAGAGGTGGAGGTCGGGGAGGTAGAGGTCGCCCTCGAGGGGGAGGCCAGGCTAGATATTATGCACTTCCAGGCCGTACTGAGGCCGCCGCCTCCGATTCTATCATCACAGGTACTATCTTGGTTAGTCCCAGAGATGCATCGGTTCTATTCGATCCAGACTCCACCTACTCTTATGTGTCTTCTTATTTTGCTCCGTATTTGGGGGTACCTCGGGATTCTTTGAGTTCCCCAGTTTATATTTCTACTCTTGTGGGAGATTCTCTTGTTGTGGATCGCGTTTGCCGGTCATGTTTGGTTATTCTTGGTGGTTTTCAGACCAAGGCTGACTTACTATTACTCAGCATGGTTGATTTTGATATTATTTTGGGCATGGACTGGTTGTCGCCCCATTATGCTATTCTTGATTTTCACGCCAACACCATGACGCTGGCTATGCCAGGTATACCGCGTGTTGAGTGGAGGGGTGCCTTAGGTCACACTCCCAGTAGAGTTATTTCTTTCCTTAAGGCTCAGAGAATGATTGAGAAAGGTTATGATGCGTACTTAGCTTATGTGAGGGATGCCAGTATGGATACTCCTTCTGTTGATTCAGTCCCAGTAGTACGGGATTTTCCCGATGTGTTTCGAGCTGATCTTCCGGGCATGCCACCCGATAGGGACATTGATTTTGGCATTGATCTGTTGCCGGGAAATCAGTCAATTTCTATCCCTCCGTACCGTATGGCTCCTCCTGAGTTGAAGGAGTTGAATGAGCAATTGCAGGAATTACTTGATAAGGGTTTTATTCGGCCCAGTGTATCGCCTTGGGGTGCTCATGTGTTATTTGTGAAGAAGAAGGATGGTTCTATGCGCATGTGTATTGACTACCGCCAGTTGAACAAGGTTACAGTGAAGAACCGTTATCCTTTGCCTCGTATTGATGATCTGTTTGACCAGCTTCAGGGCGCACGGGTGTTTTCTAAGATTGACTTGCGCTCAGGTTACCATCAGTTAAAGATTCGGGAGCCAGATATCCCGAAGACTGCCTTCAGGACTAGGTATGGTCATTACGAGTTCCTTGTTATGTCATTTGGGCTGACCAATGCCCCAGCAGCCTTCATGCATCTGATGCACAGTGTATTCCGGCCATATCTTGAATCTTTTGTCATTGTCTTTATTGATGATATTCTGTTATATTCCCGGAGTCGGGAAGATCATGAGCAGCACCTGAGGACCGTGCTTCAGACCCTGAGAGAGAAGAAGTTATATGCAAAGTTCTCAAAATGTGAGTTTTGGTTGAGTTCTGTGGCATTCGGGTGGATCCGAGGGAGATAGAGGCCGTGCAGAGTTGGCCCAGGCCGTCCTCAGCTATAGAGATTCGCAGTTTCCTTGGTTTGGCGGGCTACTACCGTCGTTTTGTGGAGGGATTTTTATCGATTGCGACCCCTATGACTAGATTGACCCAGAAGGGTGCCCCATTTCAGTGGACAGAGGAGTGTGAGGCGAGCTTTCAGAAGTTCAAGACAGCTTTAACTACAGCCCCAATTTTGATATTGCCTACCGGTTCGGGGTCTTATACTGTCTATTGTGATGCCTCGAGTGTTGGCCTCAGAGCGGTGTTGATGCAGGACGGTAGGGTGATTGCCTACGCGTCCAGACAGTTGAAGATACATGAGAATAATTACCCTGTCCACGACCTTGAGTTAGCTTCTATTGTTCATGCCTTGAAGATTTGGCGTCATTACTTGTACGGTGTGCCTTGTGAGATATATACCGATCACCGGAGTTTGTAGCATCTGTTCAAGCAGAAGGATCTTAATTTGCGTCAGAGGAGATGGTTGGAGTTGTTGAAGGATTATGACATCACCATTCTGTATCACCCGAGCAAAGCCAATGTGGTGGCGGATGCCTTGAGTTGCCGGGCGGAGAGTTTGGCGAGTTTGGCATATTTACCAGCTTTAGAGAGGCCTATGGCAATGGATGTTCAGGCCTTAGCCAGCCAGTTTGTGAGATTGGATCTTTCGGAGCCCAGTCGGGTTCCACCTTGTATGGTTTCCCGGTCTTCCTTATTTGATCGTATCAGGGAGCGACAGTATGATGACCCTCATTTGCTTGTCCTAAAGGACAAGGTGTTACATGACGATGCCCGAGATGTGACCATTGGTGATGACGAAGTATTGAGGATGCAGGGTCGGGTCTGTGTTCCCAATGTTGATGGGCTTCGGGAGTTGATTCTAGAGGAGGCCCATAGTTCGCGGTATTCCATTCATCCGGGTGCCGCAAAGATGTATCAGGATTTGAGGCAGCACTACTGGTGGAGGCGGATGAAGAAGGATATTATTGGGTTTGTAGCTCGGTGCCTTTATTGTCAGCAAGTAAAGTATGAGCACCAGAGACCGGGTGGATTACTTCAACAGATAGAGATTCCGGAGTGGAAGTGGGAGCGGATCACCATGGACTTCGTATCTGGACTCCCACGGACTTTGAAGAAGTTCGATGCCATTTGGGTTATTGTGGATCGGCTGACCAAGTCCGCGCATTTCATCCCTGTGTGTACCACCTATTCCTCGGAGCGGTTGGCGGAGATTTATATCCGGGAGATTGTCCGTCTGCATGGTATTCCAATTTCCATTATTTCAGATAGAGGTACTTAGTTCACATCGCGATTCTGGAGAGCCGTACAGCAGGAGTTGGGTACTCAGGTGGAGTTGAGCACAGCATTTCATCCTCAGACAAACGGACAGTCCGAGCACACTATTCAGATTCTTGAGGATATGCTCCGTGCGTGCGTGATTGAGTTTGGAGTTTCTTGGGATCGGTTCTTGCCATTGGCGGAGTTTGCCTACAACAACAGCTATCAGTCTAGCATTCAGATGGCACCGTACGAGGCCTTATATGGTAGGCGATGTAGATCTCCGGTGGGTTGGTTTGAGCCGGGTTAGGCCCGATTATTGGGCACAGATTTGGTTCAGGATGCTTTGGAGAGAGTCAAGGTGATTCAGGATAGACTCCGTGCAGCCCAGTCCAGACAGAAGAGTTACGCGGATCGGAAGGTTCGTGATGTTTCCTACATGGTTGGAGAGCGGGTTCTGCTTCGGGTCTCGCCTATGAAAGGCGTTATGAGATTTGGGAAGAAAGGGAAGTTGAGTCCGAGGTTTATTGGCCCTTTTGAGATATTGAGGCGAGTTGGGGAGGTTGCCTATGAGCTTGCCTTACCTCCCAGCCTGGCAAGGGTTCATCCGGTATTTCATGTTTCGATGCTCCGGAGGTATCACGGTGATCCGTCGCACGTGTTGGATTTCAGTTCAGTCCAGTTGGAGAAGGATCTATCCTATGTTGAGGAGCCAGTGGCTATATTGGACAGGCAGGTCAGGAAGCTGAGGTCAAAGAACATTGCGTCCGTGAAGGTTCAGTGGCGGGGTCAGCGGTCGAGAAGGCGACCTGGGAGACCGAGCAGGATATGCGCATCCAGTACCCTCATTTTTGGAATTTATGCCCCGATTCCCTAGTAACTGCTTTCCCTAAGTTTATTTCTGCTATTTTGATTTGCCGGGACGTTCGGTTTTGAGTTTCGGAGAGTTTTGGGACACATAGTCCCTAACGGAGAGCTTAAGTGTTGGAAAATGGTCCATAGTCTGAACAGTGTGAAGACGGCCTCGGAATAGAAATCTGATGGTTCCGTTAGCTCCGTTAGGTGATTTCGAGGTTAGGAGCGTGTTCGGAATGTGTTTTGGAGGTCCGTAGCTAATTTAGGCTTGAAATGCCGAAATTTGAATTTTTGAAGTTTCCGGTCCGATAGTGAGATTTTGATCCGAGGGTCGGAATGGAATTCCAGAAGTTGCAGTAGTTCCGGCATGTCATTTGGGATTTGTGTGCAAAATTTCAGGTTATTCGGACGTGTTTTGGTTAGGTTTTTGATCGAAAGCGTATTTTGATGAAGTTTGAAGTTCTAAGGCTTAAATCCTTGATTAATTCGAGTTCCCGACGTTGTTTTAGGTTGTTTAAGCGTTGGTACAAGTTTGAATGATGTTATGGGATATGTCCGTAGGTTTGGTTGAGGTCCCGGGGGCCTCGAGTGTGTTTCGGGTGCTCAACGGAGCATTTTGGAGTTGTGAAAAATTGCAGAATTTCTTCAGCTGTTGCAGACCTGTTTTCTTCTTCGCGATCGCGTACCCCTTCACGCGTTCGCGTAGAGTAATTTTGGAGGGGTGTCCCATTCCTTAATCGCGATCGCATGAATTGGTTAGCGATCGCACAGAACTGGCCCATTCCTTCTTAGCGTTCGCGTGACTTCAGACGCGATCGCGTAAGGCCAGCTCCTCTTCCGCGATCGCGTGCTCCTTCTTGTGTTCGCGTAGGCCTTTTTCCTGGAGCCTTTATTTTACTCTTCGTGATCGCGGTTCTATCTTCGCGATCGCGATTCACTAATTACCTGGACAGTTATAAACAATTCAAAACTGAGGGTTAGCCATTTTTATCAAAACACAAGCTTGGGAGCACGGATTTGGGAGAAATTTCGAGGGATTTTCGAAGGCAACGACTGGGTAACGATTCTCTACTCTCCTATGCTTAAAACCCACTAATCTAATCACGAATTCCTCCTTAATTTCGGATTTTTGAATGAGAGATGGGTAAAACTTTATAGACCAATTATTGAGTTTTGAGTGGGTGTTTGACCTCCGATTTGAGAGATTTTTGTATGGTTAGACTCATGAGAGTACGAGGGTTCTGAAAATGTAAAATTTATCCGATTCCGAGACGTTGGCCTGAGGGGCATTTTGGTCATTCTACATAATTTCGCATATTTGCTTTGAATTAAATTGTAGAATTAGTTGCTTGAGATGTTATTTACGACATGCAATTGAATTAAATAGATTTGGGCCATTTGCAGTTGGATACTCGTGGCAAACGTGTGGTTTCGAGTTGATTTTGGAGCCGGTTCGAGGTAAGTGGCTTGTCTAACCTTGTGTGGGGGTCCTTTCCCCTTAGGATATGATATTTGATAATTGAATGCCTTGTACGTGAGGTGACGAGCGCGTACTTGAGCTAATTGTTGAAAAATCCGATTTTACTTTAATTATTTAGACTGAGTTTCTTTCTTATCTGCTTTATTTTATTTGCAATTATAGACTGTGTTAGCTAGAAAAGCATGCTTAGTTGTTCTAAATTGTCTATTTGTTCAAGTTGCCTTGTTTGCACTACGTGAAGCATGTTAGGCTAGAACTATCTGTTGCCTTGTATTTTTGAGCTTCATTGCTGAATATTCTTTGTGTTGTGACTGCGTATTTACATTGGGACTACGGATGTGGGATTCCGGTAGCTCCCCCCTTGTTTGTTTACTTTGGGACTACGGGTTAGATTCCCGGTAGATCCCCCTGCACATTTACTTTGGGACTGCGGGTTAGATTCCCGATAGATCCCCCTACACATTGATAGTTGGACTACGGGACGGTATCCCGGCAGATCCTTCGGATATACTCATATAATGGACTACGGGACGGTATCCGGGAGCTCCTTGGACAGTTGATGAAATGGACTACAGGATGGTATCCTGGGAGATCCTTGTTGTTGGTATTGGTATTGAGCTGTTTTACTCTGTGTTGTCTTATTCTCTAAGTGTTAATTGTTGCCTTGTAACCTTTCTTGCTTCATAGCTGTACTCATTACTTCCGTTTATTTCATGCTGTTGCAAGATTTATTATTATGCTTATTCTCAGTAGGGCCCTGACCTTCCTCGTCACTACCCAACCGAGGTTAGGCTTGGCACTTACTGAGTACCGATGTGGTGTACTCATGCCCCTTTTGCGCACGTTTTTCATGTGCAAATCCAGGTACTTCATCCCAGTCGTATCACTCTCGAGGCGGAGAGATCTAGCAGAGACTTCGAGGTACATCTGCAGCGTCCGCAAACCAGGAGTCTCTATCTTATTCTAGCTTTAGCAGTTAGCTTTTCCTTTCGTACTTTTGATTTTGACATTTTGGAGTTAGAGCCGTGTATTACTTTCCGTTAGCTTGTGTTCCCGTGAGTTTCCGGGATTTGGGATGATATTGTAGACTTCCGCTTTATTGGGTTATATATGCCGAGCGGCATTTATATACAGTTACCCTTCTAGTTGTTTAGTTTAGTTGTCTTGTTTCCGCAATTTATGCTATTTCCGCATTGTTAGGTTTACCTAGTCGTAGGGACTAGGTGCCATCACGACATGTTCACGGTTGGCGAACTGGGGTCGTGACATTGGTCTAACCTTAGCTTGAGGGATTAGGAGTTGAGTCCTATTTGCTATGTGATAATTGTTGAATACGACGTATAGGCATGGTGACGAGTATCTATACGTTGGTGTCAAGTATGACCGTGAGTCTTATATTGTGATTTTCATGGTTTCGTTGTATTCTTCATGCTTTGGTGATGATTTCTAGTTGTTGTGAAAAGTTTGTGGAAGGAATGGAGACCTTTGAACATTATGGAGCATTGGCTCGAGTTATATTATGAATTGTGAAAGTATATGAGATGATTGAACCCTTTGGAGCATTGGCTCAAGTGGTAAAGTGAGTTACGAAGTTCATGTGAAAGATAGAGAAAGAGTTATTGAAATGTTCTCTTGCCGGGATTTAATTGTTAAATCGGTGTTCCCTTGCCGGGATTCCTATATGTTCTTGTTTATTTCCCTTGCCCTTGTTTGTGATTGTTGTTTCGGTGAGGAAGAGTGTTAAGGCACGAAGGGTGATGTTGTGCATTATTTGCTATTGTGAGGAAAGAGTGTAAAGCACGAAGGGTGATGTCGTGCCGCACGATGTACCATTCTGTGCCAATTCTATTGATTATATGTGAGGAAAGAGAATAAAAGCACGAAGGGTGATGTCGTGCACATTTTATTTTTCTAATTGCTTTGGTGAGGAAAGAGAGTAAAAGCACGAAGGGTGATGCCGTGCACGTTTTCATTATATTATTGCTTGGTGAGGACGAGAGTAAAAGCACGAAGGGTGATACCGTGCACTTGTCTTTGATCTTCCTGACTTTTTTGCTGATAATTGAGTTATGTTACCCTTTTTTGCTATTTACTGATTTTCTTGTTGTTATCGGTTCAAGTGCATTAATTGTCTTATCCCACTATTACTGTGATTCTTTGTGTTGGCATTTTCCTTTATTGTGTTACTTGTTATTATTGGCTCGAGGTATCCTTGCGCAACATTATGCCTTGAATTTATGCTATAATTGCTACATGTTTATGTGACTTAATTGTTACTTGACATTTAGCATACAAAACATTAAATTGCCTATTTTCTCCTTAAAGTCCATAATTAATTGCTACTTGTCATTATTTGTTTTCCTCAATGAGTCATAATTATTGTGCACTTGTTGTCTTATGAATTCGTATTAATTGTTGCGTTTGTTGGAGTAAATTTCATTTGGAAGAACTGTTAACTTAATGAAATGGGAGCGGATGGTACGCCTACCACGAGATTAATGAAATGGGAGCGGGTGGTACGCCTACCACGAGATTTAAGAAAATAGGAGTGGGTGGTACGCCTACCACGAGATTTAATGAAATGGGAGCGGGTGGTACGCCTACCACGAGATTTAATAAAATGGGAGCGGGTGGTACGCCTACCACGAGATTTAATTATTGAGAAATGGGATCGGGTTGCACGCCTGCAACGAGATATGTGCTAATAGTGAAATCTGCTTTTATTTCCCTTATCCGTGTTAGAGTTAAATTATTGATGTTCTTTATTATTTTCTTGAACTTCTGTATTATCTGCTATCCCCAAAGCATGTTCTCCTCCCATTTAAAATGTTTGATCTTGTTATTTTCCCGTTGTATATATATATATATATATATTTATATATATATATATATAACTGTACAGGTTTATGTGGTAGTTCTGTCTAGCCTCGTCACTACTTCGCCGAGGTTAGGCTAGGCACTTACCAGCACATAGGGTCGGTTGTGCTGATACTACACTCTGTGCTCTTTTGCACAGACCCAGGTCCCGGACAGCAACAGTAGCTCGGGAGCCAGCCTTCAGTCCACCGAGACTTCGAGGTAGCCTTGCACGCGTCCGCAGGCCCGGCGTCTCCTCTATTTTATATTTCATTCTGTTATCTCGTGTTTTTGAGACAAACAGTGTTATATTTCTTTCAAACGATTGTATTTAGTACTCTTAGTAGTCCGTGAATGTTGTGACGCCAGTTCTTGGGTAGAGGCACATGTTGAATTCCGCATTATTGTTCAGCTTATTTAATTTAAGTCTTCCGCTTTAATTTCATATTCCGCTGTCATTTAAATATTTACGCTTGTTGTTATGATTGATAAAAGGATTTAAAATAAAGTAGGTAGGAGTTTATGACTTGTGGCTTGCCTAGCTTCTACGAGTAGGCGCCATCACGACCCCCGAGGGTGGGGAAATCCGGGTCGTGACAGAACCTTATCTATACATTGGCTCTGGCCTTTACATTGGCTATTGCTCGATCAAACTAACCTCATCACTCTTCCTATCAACACCACATTAGCACTTTAGTTGCCACTTCTTTGCGACATGCATGTACATCTCTACATGTTCAGGTATTTAATGATAAAAGTCTATATTATGAAAAAACTATCTCTTCTTTAAATTTCAGTACTAATACATCCCAATTTATATTGTCATTTTCTGAAGGACTACCTCCTAAGACAACAGCAACTCAAGTTTCCTTTGGATATTAAATAGAATTCAATTGTTCATGGTAAGAAATTCTTTAACTGTCGTATTAATGGTTTTATTATGTAATAAATAGCTTGCACAAATCCATATCTCATTGTTACTTCTCATAAATTTGTATAATTTGTGATATACATCTTCATCAAGATATTCTTTTAAACTCATTTCTGAATTTCTGTCCTTACTTTTTTGCAATTTTGAGCGTCTTGACTTAAAAATTAATATCTGTATTTTATTTTTATCAGTAGACATTATAGTGAGAACAACATATGTCCTTCCTTCCTCATTGGATGTGAGAATCTTAACATTTATCCACATTAGTACTACTGCTGGCTTCATATGGAGAAGTTGTCATTTATTATCCAATGTCAAAGACAAATCGGACATGTGTAGGACAAGTCGGACAGGTATACATGCAAATTCAAAAAATTGCCTAATAGTATTTTATTAGAAGAAACTCTATTTTTTCTTAAAGTTCAACGTGTATTTTAATCTTTTATTCTAAACAAGATATAAACAAGGAAGATAGGACTGCTAGGGTTACCTCCTTATCGAACGTCTGATTTGGATGAGCTTTGAGAGGTCACTAAAAACTTTGATATGACAAATCTAATCTGAGTCATAGAACCCAGTCCTATACTGCCATTTAGTTAGTATTGTTGAATATTGCTTTGAGTGATGTCAGGATGACTTAAGTGTTAGCCGAATATGTAAACTCTTTGAAGTTGTGCCAAATGGGACGCTGCGGGGGTCATATCAAAATCTTGAGATACAGATATTATCTTTATTGGCAGCATTGATGTGAGAATCATAACTCCAACATAGGTGCAGGACAAGACAGACACTCACAGCTCAAATCGGAAAGGTATACATGGAACATCATTCCCCAAGAGTTTCATTATATATAGATGGAAGTATGGAACATATGAATTTGCTTCACAAAATTGTCTAATAGTGTGTTATTGGAAGAAACTTTATACAATGTTATTAATTTACATGTGAAGCTATTTTGTCCGAGGCTGATTAAAAAAAATAGCAGAAGTCAACTGATTAATGTCTTTTTACTTTCATTCCCATCTTACCCGAAACATGACAATGTGAATACTTAAAGAAAAGTTATTTTTATTTTTCTTCAGGAACAATGGCTGGAAAAGTTATAAAGTCTACAATAAAAGCAGTTGGAGAAAATCAATATCAATGGCAGGAGAAGTTGGCAAAATACAAATATGAGCTCTCCAAGGTAGTTTCGGGCTATTGGAAACATGGGTCATGGAAACCACTGTGCTCGCCATCGAGCTCGCTTAAGCAAGGATGTTCTCCTTGCTGGACAAGATTGGCCATATGATCCAGAGAGAAAGGAGATGAAAGCAAAACAAAAAGGACCCAAGTGTGATAGAATATTATTCTGTCAAGGCTTTCATTCTCCCACTTCTATGAGGACATACCAATGAATTTTGAGAATCTGCAATTTGAAAAGCTAACTTTCCAGTAAGTTAGAAGAATATTATGCTATAAAACTATGTTTGATTAACTTATGTACTAACTTGTCACAATCCTAAAACCGACCCGGTCGTGATGGCACCTATCGTGAAACTAGACCAGCCGACACAAATCCCAAATCACACAAGTATTTCATAAAATACATTTTTAAGCTATTAATTGATAACATCCCATAACATGGTTTTAAATAACAAGTGCGGAAGAATAACACAAGCCCGACATCGGGGTGTCACAAGCCACGAGCATGTACTAAGGTTTTTCTGAGTACAATAAAGACTATCATAGTCTGGAAATAAAGATACTAAAAATAGTCTGAGGAAGATAATAAGGAGAAGTGCAAGGCTGCGAACGCCATGCAGCTACCTTGCCGACTCCGAAAAGACCCGTTGGATGTACGATCAGCGCTCGCTATCACGACCAGCAACTCCTGGATCTGCACACAAGGTGCAGGGAGTAATGTGAGTACGCCAACTCAGTAAGTAATAAGAGTAAATGAAAACTGAGCAGTAAGAAATCAAATAATTCCACGTCATAGCACTACAGAAGCACAGTACGTTTCCAAAACAATATAGAAATCATTTAACTCATTTAAAAATCCAAGTTCAGTGAAAAATTCTTTAAAAGATGTCTTTCTAACATTTTCAACAGAGAAACAATGAAGTTTAGAGTAAAAATGATGAAAGTCATAAATAGCCCCCCGGGCAAGAAATGTATCATAAACCGCCCCTCGGGCATAATATCAACAGAACCAGCCCATCGGGCTACCTCACAATCACTCGTAATCAGCCCCTCGGGCAACAACATAAATCAAGAACAGCCCTTCGGGCAACATCATATCACTCACACTGGGTACCCGCGCTCACTGGGGGTGTACAGACTCCAGAGGGGCTCCTACAGCCCAAGCGCTATCACAAGCCATCTCGTAGCATAATAAATCAGGCCCTCGGCTTCTCATATATCATAAAATAGTACAACCTACTGCAGCGCGCAGCCCGACCCCATGATATACAACACAGGCCCTCGGCCTTACTCAGTCAGAAACCTCCACTCGGGCTAATGGTGAAACAGGGTGCTCAGTCCAAAATATCATTTATGCATCAAATCAAAATAAATAAGGCTGAGTTATGAGATCAGTAAAACATAGCATGACTGAGTATGGTTATGAAATCAAAATAGTAAGGAATTCCAGTAAAGAAAGCCCCTAAGGGTCCAAACAGTTGGCACGAGGCCCAAATATGGCATTCAGCCCAAAACATAGTAATACTTTCTAACATAAGATAATATCAAGTAGGTTCAATCAAATACGCAACTTAATAGTTGCTACGGGACGGACCAAGTCACAATACCCAACGGTACACGCCCGGCACGCTCACCATCAAGCGTGTCGTCACCTCAAAATAGTACAACGATGTGAAATCCGGGGTTCATACCCTCAAGATAACATTTACAATCATTACTTACCTCAAACCGGACCAAACTCTAACCTGCGATGCCTTTGCCTCTCGACTCGGCCTCCAAATGCTCCAAATCTAACCAAAATCAGTATCACATCATTAATACACGCTAAAGGAACAAAGTCCAAACGAAAATATCAAATTAACTCAAAAATCCCGAAATTGGCCAAACCCGACCCTCGGGCCCACATCTCAGAATCCGATAAAAATTACAACACTAGAATCCTTATCCCCTCACGAGTCTATACATACCAAAATCACCAAAATCGGATCTCAAATGACCCCTCAAACCCCCAATCAAAGCTCTCCAAAACTCAAGCCCTAACCTTCAATTTCACCCCAAATTCCCCACTAATTTCATGTTTAGGTTGTGGAAAAATCATCACAAACACCAAATACAAAGCCTAAGTAACTTACCTCACTGAAACCCCTCGATTCCTTCTTGAATTCACGGCTTGAAGCTCCAAAATCACACAAAAATGGTGAAAGAATCACTGAAATTCGCGAAGGGGCCTTTTTATACATTCTGCCCAATTCACGCACCAGCGGGCCGCTTCTGTGGTCAAAATATCTGCGGTTTTAACTTAAGTCCTCAGGGCCGCATCTGCGCCGAGGAACCGCACCTACGGTCCCGCAGACGTGCCCATTTAACCACACCTGCGGTTCCCACCTGATGGCCAGATTTCGCATCAGCGGTCTCCATACCGCATATGCAACCTCACACCTGCAGTCCCAATCCGCAGGTGCAAAAATGACAGAAGCAGCAAATTCAGCAATACCAACTCAACTCCAAACTCCCCGTCAACCACCCAAATTCATCCCGAGGCCCTCGGGACCTCAACCAAACATACCAACAAGTGACATATCACCATCCAAACTTATTCCAACCTTCGAAACACTCAAAACAACATCAAAACATCAAATCACCCTCGGATTCAAGCCTAAGGATTCCAAAACTTCCGAATTTCGCAAACGATGTAAAAACCTATCAAACCTCATCCGAACGACCTAAAATTTTGCACACACGCCACAAATGATACAACGGACCTACTCTAATTTTTGGAATTCCAATTCGACCCCGATATCAAGATTTCCACTGCCGACCGGAAAATACCAAATTTCTAATTTCGCCAATTCAAGCCTAAATCTACCACGGACCTCCAAAATACATTCCGAACACGCTCCTAAGTACCAAATCACCTAACAAAGCTATCCGAACCATAAATACCCAACTCCGAGATTATTTACTCACAAGTCAACTTCCGGTTGACTTTTCCGACCAAATAACTAACTTAAGAGACTAAGTGTCTCATTCCACCCTAAGGCCACTCCGAACACAACACCACCAACACGATATGATGAAATATAGCTGAACAACACACAGGGAAGCAGAAATGGGAAAAACGGGGTGGTAACTCATGAAACGACCGGCCGGGTCGTTACATAACTACTAAGTGAACAACCTATAATTCTTTACACAAAGGAAGGACAAAAATACTACATACAAAATAAAGAGCATAATAATACTTCAGTTAAATAAGTCATGCTTCATATGAGTTCTATTTGGAACAAGATTATGTAGATCGCAAACTAATTGAAAGGTGAAAGAAGGTGTTTTTTGGCAACATCCTCTACATCTTAAGAATCTATCTGTTTTTTATATTTAATTCTTTCCTATTTCTTGTGTTTTGACATGCAGCCTCGATATGAGCACATCTCTGCATGTAATATGAGCATCTCTGCATCTCGACATGACAATGTACACACTCATCAATGTTACTTACGTGTTTGGAGACAAACGTCATAATATTGATTCATAATGGGAATTATCCTTTGGATGTTTATTCCTTTTTTTTTTTCTTTTTCTTTATACACAAGAATTGACATATCATAACACTAAGCTTTATGATTTATGTATGTACGTGACTCTGCCACATCAACAACCAACAAAGAATTGATTCTGTCACCAACTTCTCTGCCTGTAAGTTGAATGCTCCTCAATTAAATTCTAGTATAACTAAAGAATCTTCATAGACATTGTGGATAATATGGCATAAAAGTTGTTCTTAATCTCTAATTAGAGCTCATAAGATTCTTGCTTACCTTCAACTCCCATTCTTCACCACTCACATGAAAAAAGGAAGGAAAAAAGAAGTAAAAAGTACAATGATAAGAGTATGGTATAAAGATCAAACGTCCATTTGTCATATTCCATGCATTATATGGCTTTAGAACATAGAAGCCCATTACGATGGCAAGATGATATGCGTGAAATACAGGTATATATGCATGCCTCCAGCTCTTATTTTGATTCTCTTTTCCCACTTCGTGGGAATAAAAAGTATAAAGAAAAGAGAAGGTATCAATCAACATATGAAGAGTACAATAAAGAGGCATTAGTTGATTCGAAGAGGGCAAGTTCAAACTTCAAACTACTAAATTATTGCTCTCTTTCAAATAAAAAAAGAAAGAAAGAAAGAAAAGGATTTGTAGATAGGAGTAATATGGATAAGGCATTAAATGTAAGGATCGAGTAAGCTCAAGGCATGACAATTGTATGTTCCGTCCGCTTCTGCATTAATAACTCTGTATGTAAAGAAGGTATGAGCAGTTGGAGAACTGAATGCTGAAGGCAAATGATGTGATGAATTACCCTCACTCTCGTGCAACATCATGAGCTATGTCATGGCTACAAACTACTACTAGCATCCTTAGGTTTTAGTATTTCAATGTACCCTAGAACCTATCCTTGCTAATAATAAAATAAATTGAATCGAGAGGCGATGCTTATTCCTAGTTATCGATATGATACTCATCATTTTTAATCTAAGGCGAAGGAGACAAGAACGAGGCACCGAACATGTTCTATCTTCATCCCTCATTAATACTCTCAATTTGCTTTTCTATTCATTTGTATACTGTACACTACAACTAGCAGCTCCTTACTAGGTTGGGAAAATGTTAGCGCATAAAAATAAGCAACTTGTTAGGAGTAAGTTTTGGCTTTAGACTTGGACTTTAGCGTCAGTAGCTAGGTTGTTTTAATTGTGGACCAACTTTATTGCATTTACAAGGATCTAACGGATCATAATACTATACTAAAAGTGTGAAACTCTAAAGTCAAACTTAAATTACCAAATTACCATTAAATACTGAGTGACTATAATACCCTTTAAAAGATGAATGAATTTTTTTTTTCATAAGCCAATACGTTTACTAAAATTCTCTATGTTGCTATAAAAATATGGAGAACTTGAACAGTTACATTTTATAATTCAATATATAATAAATACAATTGAATATTTTAACTGTCATATCATATTGTTCCAGAAATAAGTACAATTAAGCAGTTACAAATAAAATTTAAATAAGCTAAGCATGGGAGCAAATGAAGAGACATTAGTGTCAATATATCATTTATGTAATTTAATGAGCACTAAGAATTAGAGGTCTACAATATTCAAAAAAAAAATTTAATTGTCCAATATGGCTGGTGTTTCAATTTATACGGCCGCAGGTTGAATAGTAGGCCGGTGAAGTAAAAGTAACCTATTTCTTCCTTCTTGCTACATGCACATACTAATTGAGATCATTGGATTCAAGAATTAGAGTTTTGTTTGAGGTAAACAAATCTATGTACTTTTTAAATAGCTTTTGTTTTATATGGGCTTAATTTTTTTTATATTATTTTTTTCTCCTTTTCACTCGATATATAACACTGTTGCATATAAAATAAGTTAAAGAGCACTTCGCAGTTCTCTTACTTAAGATATATTTCTAGATGATAATTACTTATTATCTCTTGCAAGGAGTATTTTATAAGGATGGTGGATATGGAACATCTGAAAATATAGTGTGAAAGAGAGACCACATTTTGGCTCGCATGATAGAGGTTTTGAGTTTTTATTTTCTTTTGTTTTTTATTTTTTTGGTTTACATATTCATATGAGATGGATCAGCAATGATAAGATTGTCATAAATTTCACATAGAGCTTAATTACAGTCTTGAAATTGGTAGAAAATGCTACTCATGATACCAAGAATCGAATCATACCAAGGCATTTAATTGATTGTGAGGAATAAGGCAAAGCTTCAGAGGCTCCTTGTCGATGTGACGATCACACATAATATTGTTCTTCTAAACATCAACTAATTTGATGCAAATAAGACTGTAGGCAAAAAGGCCGTCAAAAACCCCAAATATTCTTCTAGAGTAGCCAAATCTCCCATGAAGGTTGCAGTTTAGATAGGTTTAGTGACAGCTACTTAATTTTTCAATTTTTCTTCGGTTTACCTTAGTGTAATATATGAACTAAAATACATCTAAGCCAAAACAAGGTCTTTTGTTTTGCGCTTTAAGAATGATTCTTTTTCTGTTTTATTGCTCAAGGCATGGAAAACCATCAAGATCAATATTTTTTTTGAAGTTTTATCTTATTTGTACTTATAACATCAAAATTAATATAACTATAAATTATACCTATCTAACTAAATTCTTCATCACATGTTCAGATGGTATTCAATTTCTTCGATTTTAAACAGTTAATGTCACTAAAATAAAATTACTTCATAACTTTGAGCTTTCATGCCTTTCCCGTTAAATTTTATTATATGTGATTCTTAAAAAATTAGTATCAATTCACAGGAAGTACACGTGCAACGCACGTGATCAGATACTAGTAAATAATTAAGGCAACTCAACCATTGTAGAATAGACGATTTCGAAAGTCGTGAACTGTGTAAGATTTCCACAGTGTAGGAAGGGTGTACTTTGACATTTAATGACGAATTTAATTAATTGTGTCGTGATAGTTTAGCCGGGCCGCAACTTTAGATTACTTCCTCTGGTCCAGAATAAGTGTTTTTTGGCCTTTTTTCTGTGGTCCAAATTAAGTGATTTTTTCAGTTTTCAAGAATGAATTATTTATTTTTTTCCTACATTACCCTTAGAGTAAATAGTGTTGGAGTATGTGTTAGGAGTGTCAATTTCATTGTTAATTAATGTTAAAGGGTAGATTTCTTCATCTGTATAAAAACAACTAAAAAATCACTTATTTTGAACCGGAGGGAGTACAAAAGCGTAACAATTGTGCAATGAACTAAGCTTCCTGATTTCAAGGACCTAGTTGAAGTATTGAACTAAATGGACCCTCTGAAGATGAGTTTATATTTATATTAAATGGGATTTGAAAATATTAATGGACATAGGCCTACTTCACTAAAATCTGTATTTCATACATGTGGGGCCGTTTAGATGCAGATTCAAAATTTAAAATTTATATGTTTAAAAATTTATACACTATTTAATTTATTATGTTTTAAAATCATGAATTTATACCTGTTATTTATTGTACTCTTTTTATATATAATTTATATTTCGCATCGAAAATACTGAATTTAAATAAATCATATGATATAAGGTTCTTGAGCCATTATAAGGTATGGTAAAGCGACTTGCATTTACAACACATCTTCCTCGCAGCTGCTGGAGCTTTCGCTTTTTCACATGGATTTGTTTTTCATAATAACAACCCCACCACCACCTTTAACCACTGCTTTTCTATGATTTGCTTAATGAAGCTCCTTTATTTATTGTAATAAAACATGATTGGTTTTTTCCTCTTTCGAGGTTCTTGTAGGTGGAACCAAATTAATTTAACTAACTTTTCCGTGTCAAATTCAATGTTAATTGGACTTTGTGTGAAAGCTTCAGGCTTATTAGAATATGAATAAACTAAAATAGAGATAAAGCAGTTTGAAAGAAAAAGGGGATTTTGTCTTATTTTTGTTAGAATTGTATAATTTTCAAAAGTTCACTTTTTCATACTTCCATTCGCCTCATAGTAATGTGAGTGATTTAAGCTATGTATGTAATTTCTTTTTCCACAGCTTTTTTAGTGCTAACTGGTTTGAGTGCTTTGTGCTTTCGTTCCCATTTTACTCTTAAACTTTCATTAGTTGTTCCTACCTCCATGTCGCGATCAACTTTGTCTCTTACCTTTAATTTAATTGACGAATTTTTAGTCAATATTCTTTTTTTTTTTTTTTTTTTTGCTATATGTGTTCCTTAAAAAATGTAAAAAGAACGATGTAAATATGTTGAGAACATGAGATATATATAAAAAAAAAAAAAATTAAAAAAAAAAAGGCGAAATAATGAAAGGAAAAGGTATTTTACTCGAATTCTGCAAAAGGTATAATGAAAAAGATAGTCTATGAAATATAGGAATATGACCCTGGAAAGATACAAAATCAATAACCTGCACAAAAAATATAAGTATGAATTTTTCACCTTTATTTTTTTTTTTTTGTGGCGAAGAGGCAAATCAGTTTCATATTCATACAAGTGAAGTTTTTGCAGTGTATTTGTTACATTAAAGACTAAATCAATACCTTCCCATACACGAGCAAGTTTAATCATTTTCTCTTAAAAATATACTGTACATTAGAAGAGCTGGGCATTAAAAAAGAACATTAATTTTTGGTTTCGAAAAGATTGATCATTGGATATCTAATAGCTCCATCTGGAAGTGGAGTTATTGATGGTTTGTCACAACAACAAAAAAAAAAGGCTCCACATTGAACGTTACATTTGAACTAGATTTTGGCACAAAAGTAAATATCTGCTGGATGTCGCTTTCTTAACATATAGTATATGGTTGACCTTCAATTTACTTTTACCACCAAATACTCTGACAAAGTACCAAACCACGTTTATCGAGTTACGACATGACGACCCATGATCCACTGTATTATCCCACACAACCTACGAACAGATGGTACCATATTTCAACTTGCCCGTTTAGCAACTGCTTCATGCTCCCTTAATTATAGAGCTGTTGAAATAAAAGGGAAACTAGACTTTCATATTTTTGCCCAAAGATCATTATTTTACTGAACTTTATTATCAGTAAATACTAATTTGATTATGAGCATTTGCAAGTACTAAATTACAATCTTTTAACTTTAAAGGAAATGTTACGTTGAAATATTGATTTGAATGTATACAAGTGAAATACTTATTTCCACTCACAAATAATCAATTATCACTAACTTTTCTAAATAAAGTTTAAATTCAAACACAACTTTAACTTCCACAAGCTATTTTTTTTTTCAATTTCAACTTAATTTTACTCTTTTTTTCAACTTCAAAGAAATACCATAGAGTGGAAATATGTTTTGTCCATTGTCTAATTTGCAAAGAATGAATGTTCAAATAAATTTAAAAGTAATTACTGGAGTCACTTAAAACTCTTTTTCACACCTTTATATTTTATACATTCAATATAAGACATTTTATATCTCAAACACTTAAGATCCAATCGTTATGTTTAGAGTTTAGACCTTCTAGTAAATAATAATTAAAAGTCAAATGTTCGCACATGGTATAGCAAAATTATATGGTGAATACATGTGAGTACTCAATCATATCCCGTCTTTCAGGTCAATTGATCTGATATTCTATGTTGGATCAAAAGATATCCAATAGTACGTAATTTCTAATATAATATCCAGAGTAATCATACCTTCTGTTTTAGCAAATAATTACTAAACCAATCAAGAATAAATTAATAGGGTGAATCTCAGTTGAACTTAATAAATTCTAGATCAAACGAAACAAAGTTCTTGTATGACGAGTTAGGGCTAAGAATATTAAACAGCAAATTTAATATGATATGATTGGCAAGACATGTAATATTATATATGTATAATAAACGCGAGAATGATAAGGGTTGTAGTGTAAAGGAATCGTCACCCAATGATTGTACGATCGGGTGTTTCCTTTCTCTGACGACGTGGAAAAGTACGTAATCAATTTCAGTTATGGGATCATGAGATTTGTGGATAAAGATTGAATAACATGTGCTTGAGTAAAGAGAATAAGACAACTCTTTCGTATATTTTCCTCTCAACATTATAATAATATGTCTCAGTTCTCAAAAAGGGCAGAGACCCATTTGTTCCCTATCTCCTCCTATTTATAAGGGACATTCCCCAAAAAAACCCTAAAAAGTACAACATAAAGAATATCCAAAGGAATATTCTTCCTGTCTATTTCTAAGTTTAAGTTACCGTTACTATCCTATATCAGCTGTCCGCGTCTAGTCGTCCGCCTTCATTTGGACGGCCGTCAGTTTTTGTGTCGTGGTCAACCCCGTCCTATGTTGCTTATCCGTTATCATGGCTACCAAATTTGGACCTATAAAGTTAGTCCCTCCGCTTGTCCCCGCACGTCCCCGGTAAGCGGACATCATTCATTTTAGTGATTGGAGAATTTGGCTATTAGATTACGCCAGGTTGACTAAGATCGAGAGAACGACACAGCTTGCGGAACCCTGGTTGGTGTGTTTATCAAAATATGACATCACCACCACGCGCGTCATCATTACGCATCTTCCCGAGACAGCGTCTGTGTGCTTGTCGCTTTGGTTTTAGCACCATCGACAGTTCTTTACTTCGATTCTCGCGCCACCCATCCCTATAAATAGGTGAGGATTTCGTTTCTTTCAGAAATTTTTGCCATCTCCTTCCTTGTATGTATATTATTCTTCTTTGATCATCTTTCTCAGTTTCTTAGCTCCATTACTGCGATTCTACTTACCATCTTCCTGTTTAGTCATCGTCTCTGCCTTCTGGTTCACTAGCACACCCTTTATTATCGAGATGTCTCGAACCTTTCGTGCGCACGATGAAGTTTCTGATGCCACTCCGTTGTCGGTGGCCCCTCCTTCCAGTGGCGAGGATATCGTGGCTGAGGAGGGTGATAGTTTCCCTACCGTGGAGGAGATACTCCCCAGAAACCCTTCAACCAGGAGCGATTTTCATAAGGAACCTGCACCTTCTCCCTTTCCGGTGATTTCTGAAACCGGACCATCTCATATAGACGAACTTCAGTCTACATACCATATTTCTCCTCACGTCGAGATGGTTCCAGCTGGGGGGGAGGGGGGGACGACATCGTAGAGGTCCACAGACCTGGGTATTGTGCTTTTTATGTGTATCCTTTCGTGATTGGTCACACCCTCCCTGTTCTTCCGCTAGCGGAGGAGTTCTGTCGGTTTTATGATGTCTGTCTGGCACAACTGTCTCCGTACTTGTATAAAATCTTTCTGATGCTGACGAAGTATGCGGAATTGGCTGGGTATGAGGTTGACATCCGCCACCTTTTGCATTTATTTTCCCCGAGCTTTCATAGAGGTACCATGATACATTTGCGGCATCGCGGGACCAGGAGGTTGGTAGTTGGAACGGATGACAGGGCAAGCCGGAAGTTTTGGCACAAGTATTTTTTCATCAAAACGGAGCACTTGGTGTCGGACCCTGTTGGATTTCCTAAGCAGTGGAATCATAACCGTAGGTGTCGCTGCCGTAAGCTTGTTATGTACTTTCGTTCTTTCTATTTTTTATTCATACGTGATTTTTCCGTGCAGCTGAGAGGCGTGCGCCCTTTCTTGTCGTCGGCATTGAGGATTGGGTAGCTCGCGTGCTACCTTACATGGTGGGATTCGAGACTGGGCAGCTTTCTTCAAACGCTTCGGACCGAAGGTTCCGTCTGGTAAGTATTACTTCTGCTCTGACCTTCGGCTGTCTGCTATTTCTTATTGAGACGATCCCTTTTGTGGTGACAGGCCGATGGATTTCCAAAAAGAAGGCTCCAGTCCCGGCATTTTTCCAGGCCATTGCATCATCGGGGATGCAATTTACCATAGCTGAGTCTGCCCTCAGAGATCGTACTTAGACTTTGCCAACAAGGGACCCTCCTCGGGATGTCGTTGTACGGGACGAGATCTCTTCCCGTCCTACTTACCACCTCGTAGATGAATCTTCCAACGGAGATGAATCGCCTTTGAGAAAGAGGAGGAGGGTGGAGCTTGGGAAGGCCGTCGCCACCGGCGTTGGAGAGAGGAAAACCATTGCTTCGGGAGTGGCGTCTTCGCCCAGGTCAGGCACATGGGCCATTTTTATGGCAGACGCCATTTTGGCGAGGAGGTCACCTAGGGCCGGAGAGACATGCCAAGGCGGGGGATCTGTACAATCTGCTGAAGGTGGCGCGTCGTCTGCTGCCGGAGGGGGTGGAGCGGTTCCTGCTGAGGACGATGGTTCGGGTTCGGACATCGATCCTGAAGATGTGCGGGCCTTCTTGGAGAGAAATACACGCGTGGAAGTAAGGATGGAGGGTCCTAAACAGCACGTAATCATTCCTGTGGATTGCGATCTTTTGGCAAACTCTGAGCAGGGAGTGTCGGCATTTGCCCCTTTGTATGCTGCTTCTGAGAACACGGCGCTTCAGGCGATGAGTGATGCGGAATTATCGCGGAGTATTTTCGGCATGGCTTTGCGGGTAAGTGTTTTCACTCTTCCCCTTTTTTGGATTTGTTTTTTATGCGTAATCTTCTTAAGTCGACTTTCTTTCCTCTGCATATCAAACTCTCATCATGGAGATTGAGCGCGATCGGAGGGATGAACGGAGGACGGTCGTCTTTGGGAAGGTGGCCTCTAAGTACAAAGAGTACCGCACCAAGCACCGTGCATTCGCCTATGTCTTCACTCAAGATAGCCATTTTTCAGCTGTTTCGCGGTGGGTTAGAGAAAAGTGAGGAAGAGTTGGCGCAGAAGGTTGAGGAGCTGAAAGAGAGGGACGACGAGCTGATGAGGGCCATTGGTCGATGTAGCGAGCTTGAGGCGGCACTCAAGGCCAAGGATGATGAGCTTGAAGTGAGTAAGGGGATAACGACCGAGAACGCCGACCTTCAGGCTCGGGTGGCCGCCTTAACTGCCGAACTTGGGCGAAGAGAGGCGGAGGCCGTCAACTTGAGGGGTGAATTGAGCGTTAAAGCTGATGACTTGGCTCGTGCTGAAAAGGGTAGGGTGACTGCCGTATGTGAAATAGCGGCCCTGGAGGACGCCCTCCGTGTTTGTAGGTCCGAGCGGGATAATGAAGTGGAAACGTCAGCGCTCAAGGTGGCGAGATTAGAAAACGGATCCAAGATCTGGAGGATTAGTTGTCCGTGTTGAACGATCAGGTTGTTACTTTGAAGGCAGAGGAAGTGCGACAGCAGTCGCAACCCTCCGCGTCTCGTATCTCAGTTGATCCCGTCGTGCCGCGGGAGTTGTATGAGATGTGGGTCCATGCTGAGGCTCAGCTAGATGTATACAAGTCCCTGCAAGCTAACGGGAAGGTTTCTGAGGCAGAACTCGAGGGAGTACGTGCTAAAGCACATGTAGCTCGTGAGGCCTGCGGCTATGATCCCGGTACGCCTGGCGGAGACGATGTTGATGATGATGATACGGACAGGCTCGCCTCCGATTCTTGGTATAACGAGGAGTATGCTGCGGGAGGTGACGCGACGTAGGGCTGTTGTATTTATTTTGTTTTTGCTTTGCTATTTTTGTGAGGGCGTCTTCGAGCCCTTTGTACAAAACTTTTGTAATATAACACTTGCAATGGAATGACTATCTTTTGGTTGTTTTCCTTCGAATTGTTATTCTTGTTTACTGTGAGGGGGTCTCCGGCTTTTGCGGCCTCTCGTGTACTGTTTCGGCGTGGTTGATTGTAGATCTTAGTAACTTGAGCAGGGTCGAATTAAAATGATACGGGCGAGGTCGAGTTTTTTCTTTTGGCGATGGTCTTTGGCCGTAGGGGTGTTATTTCGAGTTAAGGTCGAAATGTTAACCCGTTGTATTCGAACGATCGAATTTTTCTTTTGGCGACGGCTCTTGGCCGTAGGGGTGTTATTTCGAGTTACGGTCGAAATGTTAACCCGTTGTAATTTGAACAAAGTCGAATTTTTCTTTTGGCGACGACTCTTGGCCGTAGGGGTGTTATTTCGTGTTAAGGTCGAAATGTTAACCCGTTGGTATTCGAACGAAGTCGAATTTTTCTTTTGGCGACGGCTCTTGGCCGTAGGGGTGTTATTTCGAGTTAAGTTCAAAATGTTAACCCGTTGTAGTTCGAACGAAGTCGAATTTTTCTTTTGGCGACGGCTCTTGGCTGTAGGGGTGTTATTTCGAGTTAAGGTCAAAATGTTAACCCGTTGTAATTCGAATGGAGTCGAATTTTTCTGTGATGGAGAATTAAATGTTGCTTTATTTCACTCATTGGAGAATATCTCGGTGGAGAGTACAAAATGTTGCTTTATTTCATTCACTGGAGAATACTATACATGTTCATTTCATACATATATTGGAGAAGTTTCCCTGTATCTAGTCCCTTCATCGTTCGGCCTGGAGAGACAGCGGTAGGCGGGGCGATGAATTATACTTTAAACTTCGAGACGCCCCCTTCGTCGCCTCGTTGAAAACCTACCCGGGAAAACCCTATTGGGACAGAACTCGGGTGAGGGAAAAAGAGTACGATTTTGGGGGCGTCCTTTTTCAGAAGTTGAAGTATTTGAGGTGATCAATGTTCCAATTGTTTGGTAGTGGTTTTCCTTCCATTGTCTTTAGTTGGAATGCTGTTTTGCTTGCTGTTGTAATGATTTTGTATGGCCCGTCCCAATTGGTTCCTAATTTTCCTTCCTTCGGGTTTTTGCTTACCCGTGTTTTGTCTTTGAGAACATAATCTCCGACTTTGAGTGGTCGTACTTTGACCTTTTTGTTGGAGTACCTTTCTGCCTGCTGTTTTTGGGCTACCATTCTTACGTAAGCCATGTCTCTTTGTTCTTCCACCTCGTCGAGGTCTTGTCTTCTGTTCTCGTCATTGTTCCGTCCTCTTTCATTTGAGTATCTCAGGCTGGGTTCTCCGACCTCAACAGGTATCATGGCTTCAGTCTCGTAGACTAGTGAATATGGCGTTTCGTCTGTGCTTGTTTTTGGCGTAGTGCGATAGGGCTATAGTACCTCTGGTAGCAACTCCGGCCATAACCCTTTAGCGTCCTCGAGCTTTTTCTTTAAAATGTTCGGTATTGTCTTGTTGGAGGATCCGGCCTGACCGTTGCCTGCGGGATGGTATGGCGTGGAGAGTATTCTCTTGATGTGCCATTTTTCGAAGAATGCGATGGTCTTTCTCCCGGTGAATTGGGGCCCATTGTCATAGCTGATTTCTTTAGGGATGCCGAAACGGCATATGATATTCTTCCATATGAATGCGATGACTTCCTGCTCGCGTATTTGGGTGAACGCACCTGCTTCCACCCATTTGGAAAAGTAGTCAGTCAAAACTAAAAGGAAATGTATCTTACCTCACCCTGCTGGGAGGGGTCTGACGATGTCCATTCCCTATTTGATGAACGACCACGGCGAGGTAACAGAGTTGAGATGTTCGCCCGCTTGATGTATCATAGGTGCATATTTCAGGCACTGTTCCCATCTTTTGACATAATCTGCGGCTTCCTTTTTCATGGTGGGCCAGTAATATCCTGCCCGAATAAGGCATCTGACTAGGGCTCTGTTGCCTGTATAGGCACCGCAATGGCCTTCGTGTACTTCTTCGAGCATGCGTCTCGTTTGATTCGGCCCTAGGCGCTTAGCCAAGGGGCCTCCGAACGTTCTCTTATATAGGTCGTGATTTAAGATGTTGTACCTGGCCGCCTGCATTCGAAGCTTTTTGGCTTCTTTTTTGTCTTGAGGGAGTACTCCTTCCTGCAAATATGTTATGATGCGGTTGCGCCAGTCCCAAGTCAAATTTATGGAGTGTACCTCAAGTTGGTCTATTGATGAGTGAAGGAGGGTGATCACATTCTCCTTGGTGATATTTCTGGTCGCTGCTGCCAGTTTGGCGAGGCCATCTGCTTCGATGTTTTGCGCCCAAGGTATCTGGTCGAGTCGACATTCATCGAATTCTAGCAGTAATTTATGAATTTCTGCTTGATATTTCTGTAGCCTTTGCTCCTTGATTTGAAAAGTCCATGTAACTTGGTTGACGACGAGTTGTGAGTCGCATCTAAGGACGACTCGTCGTGCTCCGTATTTGGGGGCTAGCTTTAATCCTGCAATCACAGCCTCATACTCGGCCTCATTGTTAGTCATTTCGGGGCACCGTATGGATTGGCGAATAACTTTGCATGTTGGGACTTCAAGTACGAGTCCCAATCCAGACCCCGTCGCATCAGATGCGTCGTCGGTATAAAGGACCCAGAGGTCGGGTTGCCCCGGAGAGGTACGAAGTGTTTCCTGCTCGACCTCAGACAATATTTTGACACTGAAGTCGGCGACGAAGTCGGCGAGTACTTGCGATTTTATCGTTGTTCGCGGCTGATATGTTATATCGTGCTCGCTCAATTCTATGGCTCACTTGTCTAATCTTCCCGACAATTCGGGTTTATGCAGGATGCTCCGAAGGGGGAAGGTCGTCACTACTGATATGGGGTGACATTGAAAATATGGTCTAAGCTTTCGTGAAGCTACGACCAGTGCCAGAGCTAGCTTCTCGAGGTGGGATACCTCGTTTCGGTGTCAACCAGGGTTTTGCTGACATAATAGATTGGAGATTGCGTACCTTTGTTTTCGCAGACCCAGTACTGCGCTTATCGCTACTTCCGAAACGGCCAGGTAGACTAGGAGGCGCTCGCCAGGTTCCGCTTTAGCGAGTAATGGGGGTGAGGACAAGTATGTCTTTAGCTCTCTCAAGGCCTCGAATGCATTCTGAATTCCACTGGAGCCCGTTGTCTTTTTTCAGCACATTAAAAAACTTGTGGCATCTATCGGATGACCGTGAGATGAATCTCGATAGGGCGGCTATCCGGCCAGTCAGCTTTTGTACCTGCTTTTTGCTGGTTAGTACTTCAGGTATTCTTTCAATGGACTTGATCTGGTCTGGGTTGACTTCGATGCCTCTTTGTGATACCAAGAAATGGAGAAATTTGCCCGAGGTTACGTCGAAGGCATATTTTTCGGGATTCAGTTTCATGTCGTACCGTCTTAGTATGTTGAAGGCCTCTATAAGGTGGTCGATGTGGTCTTCTTTCCTTTTTGATTTGACCAATATGTCATCGATGTAAACTTCCATTGTTTTGCTGAGTTGATTTTTGAACATCTTGGTGACCAGCCTTTGGTATGTTTCCCCCGCGTTTTTCAACCCGAACGGCATGACTTTGTAGCAGTACATTCCCTGATGAGTGATGAAAGTAGTTTTCTCTTGATCCTCCTCCTCCATGAGGATTTGGTTGTAACCCGAGTAGGCGTCCAAGAAGCTTAGCAACTCGTGTCCTGCTGTTGCGTCGATGAGCCGGTCGATATGCGGCAATGGAAAGGAGTCTTTTGGGGCATGCCTGTTTAGGTACGTAAAGTCGACCGCATTCGCCATTTCCCGTTTTTCTTTTTTACCATGACCACGTTGACGACCCATTAGGGGTATTTTGATTATCGGATGGAACCGTTGGTGAGGAGCTTATCCACTTCGTCACTTACGGCCTCGTTGATTACGGTATTAAATTTCCTTCTTATTTTTCATACTGGTGGATAGAGCGGGTCGACATTCAACTTGTGTGTAGCGATGTCTTTCAGGATGCCTGGCATATCTGAGTGGGAGAAGGCAAACAAATCAGCATTGTCAATTAGGAATTTATGAAATTTACCTAGTTCTGAGAGATTGTGTCCGATATAAGCCTTTTTTGTGCTGTCGCTGTTGTCTAGTCGGAGGACGGGATCGAGATCTTCTATTGTCGACTCAGCGGCTTCCACGATGTCGGGATCCTTGATAACGTCTGTCTGTGTGTCAGATTTGGTTCCCGACATCGCTAATTACTATGCCTCCGTGTTTGTTCCCTTTAGTTGTTGGGTGTGTGTGCAATCTTGGGCGATACGATAACATTCTTGAGCAGTGCGTTGTTCGCCTCGGATGCTGAATACTCCTCATGGAGTAGGGAACTTGATTACTTGATATAGGCTTGACGGGATGGCTCTCATGGCGTTTATCCATGGATGTCCTATGATGGCATTGTAGGCTGTATCTTGGTCCATGATATGGAACGTTGTTTCTAGGGTGACTCCTCCGGCCAAAACGGGTAGCGTTATTTCTCCAGAAGTTTGCTCAACTGCATTATTAAAACCCGTTAGTGTTATGCAATGCGATATTATCTTGTCCTTGAGTCACATCTTTACGAGGACTTGAGGATGGATAATACACGCGCCGCTTCCGTCATCTACCATTATTCTTTTCACATCAGTATCTAAAATACGTAAAGTAATAACAAGTGCATCGTAACGAGGGAAAGTCAAACCGTCGGTATCTGACTTATCGAAGATGATACTGTCTTCGAGATCATCATACCATTCCTGGGTGATCGACCGCTTGAGTTTGTGTGTAGTGGTGAATTTTACATGGTTGATCACCGCCTCGTCACCTCCGCTGACGATCATTTGGACAGTACGAGCAGGGAGGGTGGCTTTGGAGGCCCCTGGTGCTGTTCACGTCCGCGACCGAAGTTGGCTCGTCCCCGGTCGCTCATTAATTCTCTCAAGTGCCCTTGGTTCAGCATTCTTACTACCTCTTGCCGTAGACCTATGCAGTCCTCAGTTTTGTGACCCCGCTCCTGGTTGAATTCACAGAGAGCGTCCGACTTCTGAGTATTCGGGTCGGACTTCATCTTTTGCGGCCATTTCACCTTCGTGCCGAGCTTCTCTAGTGCATACACTATTTCTGAAGGGGAGAAAAAAAACTTGTGAGCAGATAAGAGCGGAGGCATAACTCTTTCGTTCCGCTGAGTCTCGGTGTGCGGCCTGGGAGGCCCTTTCGTGTGCCGAGGAGGTGGTAGGATGGCTATTCGGATATAGGGCTGATGTCTGTCTCGACCGAGATGGGGACCCAACTGATCCCTTCGACCGTCGTTTACGACGATCTTTCCTCGATTCTGTTTGAACTGACGTCAGCCGTTGGGTCGGACCATTGAAATCGTCTTCGTCGCCTCTTACATAGCTTTCTTGTTGCTCTCGACTCGTTCCTGCTCAATCCATTCTGGAAGGCTGCTACTACCATCCCCTCTGATACATTTGGTAGGCTCATTCTCACCCTGTTAAAACGAGCGAGGAAGTCCCTGAGTCCCTCTCCAGGCAATTACCTAACGGCGAATATGTCGTTCACCCTGGCTTCTGCCTTTTTAGCCCCTGCATGAGCGGTGACAAACTTGTCGGCCATTTCCTCGAACGTTGCTATTGACCGTGCTGGCAGTTGCGAGTACCGGGTTAGGGCTCCCCCCGTTAGGGTTTCGCCGAACTTTTTAGTAGCACCGATAGAACTTGCTCCTTCGAAAGATCGTTGCCCTTCACTACTGTGGCGTAGTGGACGATATGATCTTCTGGGTCTGTAGTGCCATCGTATATTTTCAGGTACGGTGACATTTTGAAGGTTTTAGGAATGGCATGGGGAGCTGCTTCCTCGCTGTACGGTTGTTCGGCGAATCGACCAACGTTTCATTTCGGTAGCAACTTTGGGGCGCCTGGTATCTTATCGACCCTTTCTTGATGCTCTTTCATCTGGTCACGGAGTGCCTTGTTTTCGTTTTTCATATCTTCCATTTTCTTTAGAATGGCTACGAGTGCGTCATTACCTGCACCAGCAGTGGTGTAAGTGTTACCTGTTTGGAGGACGGGTTGTTCGCCAGTTGTTGTTGTGACATCTACTTGTGCGGTGTTTCTGTTCTCCCTTTGGACGGGTTTGTCGAGTATGTTGTTTAGAGTACTTGTCAGCCACTCTTCCAGTAGCTTTTTCACTGCTGGTGGTGCTTCCTCCGTTATTGACGAGGAGGCTCCTCTTTCGCGTGAAGCTGTTACGCTTTCGCGAGGGGGAGGTGAGACGCTCCGCCTGGGCGTAGCATTTGGTGTCGCGTTCTCATTGTCTTCCTTGCTGTCTTCATTGATGGTGTTCAAGATGTTGGTGGTGACACCTACTATCCTTTTCAACCTCGCGTCTTCTTTTTCTGCCATTGTTAGTTTGTACAAACAAGGAAGAGATGTCTTTCCTTTTTTTTATGATCTAGAAAGAACTATAGTTTCAACTAAAAAGCTCCCCACAGACGGCGCCAAATTATTTTAGCAAATAATTACTAAACCAATCAAGGATAAATTAATAGGGTGAATCTCAGTTGAACTTAATAAATCCTAAATCAAACGAAACAGAGTTCTTGTATGACGAGTTAGGGCTAAGAACATTAAATAGCGAATTTAATATGCTATGATTGGCAAGACATATAATATCATAAATGTATAATAAATGCGAGAATGATAAGGGTTGTAGTGTAAAGGAATCGTCACCCAATGATTGTGCGATTGGGTGTTTCTTTTCTCTGACGACGTGAAAAGATAAGTAATTAATTTCAGTTATGGGATCTTGAGATTTGTGGATAAAGATTGAACAACATGTGCTTGAGTAAAGAGAATAAGACAACTCTTTCGTATATTCTCCTCTCAACTTTACAATATGTCTCAGTTCTCAAAAAGGGCAGAGACCCATTTGTTCCCCATCTCCTCCTATTTATAAGGGACATTCCCCCAAAAACCCTAAAAAGTACAACATAAAGAATATCCAAAGGAATATTATTCCTGTCTATTCCTAAGTTTAAGTTACCGTTACTATCATATATCAGTTGTCCGCATCTAGTCGTTCGCCTTCATTTGGATGGCCGTCGGTTTTTGTGTCGTGGCCAACCCCGTCCTATATTTTGCTTATCCGTTATCATGGCTACCAAATTTGGACCTATACACCTTCCTTTCTCATTTATTTTTTTCTTGCAATTGAGAAATACTAGTAACCAATCAGTGGGGGATCTACTTGGTCTCTTGTGGGTGATCAAGCACCCATTATCTTTGATCAGGTTTAGTAAATTTGCATAGGTAATTATAAACATATTGAAAAAAATATTGAGTGAGTACCCACTACTAAACTTCTTTTTTTTTTTTTTTTTCAGAATTTGTATCGTGGAGCACCCATGATTTTAAAATCCTAAATTAGCCACTGTAACCGATGTAAATCGTCTTTTAAATAAAGAACATGCAAAAACAAAAATCTCATCCTTATAACACTATGGTACATATTTAACCATCGAATCACAACTCATGTCTTGTCAATAAGGAGGTTTCAAATATAATGCTCCCAAAGTCGAGATATGACATTGATTACCAACTTTAGAAAGGTATTTTCCTATTAATGGAATGGTAAATTCCTGTAAAATGTTTACACATTGAATCTTTAAAAGTTTCTTCTATCTATTCTAAAAAAAATTGAAATAGAAATTCGGCCACTCTAAAAACCACTACCATACAAAAGAAAGTGCAAAAAGACAATATATAAGTCATCTCTAATCAATCAACTCAAATATGCTTTACACAATTAAATATTTCTAATCTCTTTAACCCCATTATTATCCAAAACAGCGATATTACTTCTCGACCCCTTAATTATCCCAATTTTCCTCAACAACCCCACACACCAATCCCCCAAATTTAAAACAACGTAAGTCCCAATTCCGCCGATCAAACCATACGCAATTGAATAAGTTAACGGCGTCAAAATCAACGTCACAAACGCCGGTATTGCTTGCCTCATGTCATCCCACTCCACTTCTACCACAGACTTCATCATCATCACTCCCACTACTATTAACGGCGGCCCAACGGCCCACGCCGGTATCGACGCTAATAACGGCGTGAAGAAAAAAGCCAGAAAAAAATATCCCGCCGCCGTTAACGCCGTCACCCCTGTCCTACCCCCTTCCTTTATACCCGTTGACGATTCGATAAACGTCGTTACCGGTGACGTCCCTAATAGTGATCCTATAACGATGGATGATGCGTCCGATAAGAAGGCAAAATATTGTCCCTCGAAATTCCCGTTTTCGTCGGCGAAACCGGCGAAGTGCGCCATTGAATACAGAGTTCCGGTAGTAGACAATATATCTACATATAAGAAAGTTATCAAAGCTTCCCAGAAATGACCTTTACCTATGCCTTTAAAACTCAAAGCCCCAGCTGTGCTCTCAATTTTGTGAACATCAACGACTTGTTTGAAATACTCGTACGCGGAATTACCCGCCGGAGTATTTGGAAAAGCGGTGACTTTTGTGTTTCTGAACCACGAAATCGCTGTGACAAAGATGATGCCATAAATCATCGCACCTTTAATGTTTTTAGACAAACAATAAGATATTATGACAAATCCAACTATACCGAGCCAAAGCGTTGGACTCTCCATGCGATCATGCAAACATAATATATCACCGGAAACGGAGCCCCCAGGGATGAGTGTCATGGTGCCGTTTACGGCGGCCATTACCGGAGCTACTCCTGCCCGAGATGACCGCGGGCAGCCTGCAAGTGTGACGAGTGTTGATGGGCTGTATCCAACGAGTCCAATACCCTGGTTGTTCTGTAGCCCAATGAAAGCGAGGAAAAGCCCAATACCGGCGCCGGAGGAGATTCGGACTGGTTTAGGAATCAGTTTAGCTAACTTTGCCCGTAAACCGATAGCTGAAATGAGTATAAATAAAATTCCTTCGATGAAAACTGCGGCTAATGCGCTTTGATAGGAAACATTTCCAGAACCATGAAACCCAACAACCGTGTACGCGAAGTAAGCATTAATGCCCATTCCAGGAGCTAACGCTAACGGCAAATTCGCAAATACTCCCATAATTAGACACCCCATGAGAGAAGAAGCCACAGTTGCTACAATCAAATCTTTCCGGGTTCTATCAAGGCAGGCGGAATAACCCGGGTTAACGGGTTCAAATTTACAGGAAGCATCAGGAGTTATGAGTCGGAGATTAGGATTACCAGTGCAGTTAATCGGCTGGACAGTGGGATCGGAACATAACGGAATACAGTCAGAAACAGAACAAGTACCGCCGGAATCAGAGAGAATAGAAGCGTTAACGGCTAAGATATACGCCATGGTAAGGAACGTGGTGGTACCAGCACGAAGCTCAGTGGTGAAGTTGGTGTTACGTTCCTTCAGCTTGAAACGCTTGCCCACTCGGCTTTCTGCCACGTAATCATTGAGACGGGTCAACGGAGATGGTCTGCCGCTCGACGGCGGCGGTGGAAGAGGTGGCTGTGGTGTCCCAGACTCCACGTCCATGGGGGTCTCAAAGTTTTTGCGAGTGTGAAAAGAAAGGTGGAGTTATGGGCTTCAACTTTTTTTGGATCAAAAGGCAGGCCACCCCTTTATATATGACGATGACACGTTTTTGTAATACTTCTATAATATTCTAATCATTCAATTAATGGGAATATTTTTCTGGATTATAATGTTTTGCAAGTTTATAGTATAAAGTTCTGTTAGGGGTTACAGCTTGTCTTTTTGCAGGGAAGAGGAGGAGAAGTCCGAGTTGGGAATAAAAGAGTTAGAGAGATTCGGCTGCAGATGGAAGAGGTGGGGTATCTTGTTTTAGTGTAAAAGAATCTCAAAGTTTTTTTTTTTTTGGAAGTCAAAACCTGGAAATTAGAAATATGCGTGGATTTACTCAATTGACCCCACGGATCCTGAAAACCACTAATGCTTCTTTGAGAAAAATAAAGGAAAAAAATTTACTACTAATAATTTACGAGTACTGAATTTGTGAATCAATTTCTTGTATAACTGAAAGAAATTGCATAGACGGATCTTACATTAACAAGTAGGTTTCTTTTTTTCATGACACGAAGATGAGGCATATATACCGCATACGTCTGTTCTCTTTCGAAGATCTGAGTATTAACCTCACTAGTACTATAATCTAAGATTATTTTCTGGATTACGTATCTTTGCGCGATTCAATCTCTCACATCCATTAAAGCTGATGATAGGCTATAATTGCATATTTTAGTCGCTTATTACACTCGAATTTACTGTACTTTAATTGAGTTTGCGCTTTAATCGCTAGTGTTTTGCACTAATTGTGTGTTTTATACCTTGTAGGTGTGATTCCGAGCTATATAGATGTTATGGAATGAATTTAAGTGATTTGAAGCTTTGAAGTCTGAGTAAAAGCTCAAGAAATTAAGCCGGGATCGTGTTCGGGGGTCAAATTTGATAATTAAGTACGAACGAAGACTTGAGGAGGCATATTGCGCACTGTCTAGTAAAATAGACATAACTTTTTGCTCAGAACTCCATTTGGGCTCCACAATATATGGTTGGAAAGCTAACTCAAAGGGCTACAACTTTCATGTTTTACGTTTTTCCAAATTCCAAAAGGAACAGGGTGAAAAACCGCGGTTCTACCGCGACCGCGGCAGAGTGTACTCGCGGACAACTGAAGAATCAGAGAGTATGTTTGGCCGCGGTTTGACCGTGACCGTGGTGGGACCGCGGCAGGAAGCGAAAATTCAGGGACTAAAGTGCAAAACATGGGATTTTAAGTCCTAAACCCTATATTAAACAAAGGAGGCCGGCCAAGAACAAAGGGGGGGGGACATATTTTGGACATAGATTCGACCTAAGGAGGCAAGAACACATTGGGAGCAAGGCGGAGAATTCTTCTACGAGTTTTTCCTTCCTCTTCCTATTTTTCATTGTTGGTTATGACTTTTAGTATTGTAGTTTTACATACTATTATGAATAGCTAATTTGTTATCTAGAGTTTTGATAGAACCTTTTGTAGGATAAATTCTTGTTATGTTTTTATATAATTGAGCTATAGCTTTTCTCTATTTGTTCAACTACGTTTACATTGTGGTTGGTTGAAGAGCTCTCAATTAGCTGTGCCTATTTAGTATGCATAACTCGGGAGAGAGTGCATATTTAGGTAATTGTTGAACAACACCACTCCCAGAGTATATGAGGGATCAATAACCGAGGGTTTAAAGGCGGGATTAGGGATAACGAAGCCTTGGGTGCGATCTGAAGTGAGCTGTGTTAAAAGCCAGCTAGCGTAGCTCGGGAGAGTGCGTCTAGTAAATTGTCGTAATTACTCGGGAGAGATTTACGGTAATAAGAGTGCTCATGATCGGTAGAGAATACTTAGGCGAAATTATAGAAGACATAGCGGGAAGGATTCCGACAATTGGGGAAATCATAACTCTAGACCTCCTTAATCTTTTCTATAACCCTCAGTATCGTTAGTTGTTAATTTACTATTTTAATTTATTAGTTAATTAGTTAAACAGAAGAATCTTAATATCTATAAGTTAGAAATTATTCAAGCTTATCTTCTTGGTGATAGTGAACAGCTGTAGCTAAACCTTAGTTCTCTGTGGGATTCGACTCCGGACTTGTAAACCGGATTATATTTGCAACGACTGCATTTTCCTTTTTATAAGGCATAGTTGGGCGTGATCAAATTTTGGCGCCGTTGCCGGGGAACTAATGGTGTAGTTGTAGCTGTATATATTGCTAGGGTTCAAGTTTGAACATTTATTTTGTTTTGTTTTTTCTTGGTATTTTTTTTATAACTGTTTATTTGAGAAACATGACATCTTGGAATTATGGGAATTCAGGTGTAGATAATTCTACTATTGATCTCCATACATATTGTAAAGGAAACCACCCGTGGCAAAATTTTCAAAACGTTCCTGAGAGCGAGTTTTGGATGCACCACCCAATCATGATGTTTTGGAATTGTGGTGCTATGTCGCTGGTGGTCAGATGGGATCTTTCACGGTTGTCTTATATTTTTTTACCTTCCCCCCAACCCTTACTTGATGGTCTTCATTTTCTGGTGAAGTTAATAGGAACAAGAACCTTAGGGCAACAACTAAGAGGCTCGAAGATATGTTAAAGTGCATTTTGGAACAACAGAGTAAATTACTACTGCGGATAGAAAGGCAGGAGAAACTATCACAACTTGAAAGTCACATGAGTCAACTGGTTGAAGCTTAATGCTCAACAAGCCAATATTGTGAATAGTATCGCAAGAAGAGCGTGAATTAGATACAAAAATTGATGAGCTAGGAGGAGGCCTAGAGTAGAACACCACAATCAATCACACTAGATTTTGAGGATGTCGTGTTGTAGAAGAGATACTAGAGTCAAACCAAGATATTGAGGAACATATTTAGTTGACTCTATTGTCATTAGTGTTGTGAATGTAGATAAGTCCAATGTCAATGTAGTGAGCGCATATGGTCCTCACTCCAAGCATATTTTCCACATTGTGTTTAGATGATGATATGGAAATAGAGTCGTCCGACCATTTGAGGAGTCGAGGAATGAGAACAAAGTGCTTACATTCCGGAATTCTTCTTGCCAGAAAAATCGGGATTACACACCTCATCTAAAGGCAAGAAGTGCAGAAATACTACATTATTTTATTGGGCCAGCCAGATTCTTGTTCCACCACCCCAGGAGCATGAATCATAGAGCAGAATCAAAACGTGTGGGTGGTACCGAATACTCACATAAGCGCGTTTCAAAAATGTGTGCGGCTACGTGAAAAGTGATTCACGTCGTTTGCCGCGACGTCAAATCAAGTCACTTGTTGGGAAGGCTAACCCAGTCTTTATTGTCTTTCTTTTTATTTTATTTTTTATTTTTAGTTTTTTATAATTGTATTATTTTTGTAAGTGTCTAAATTTTTTTATTTTCTAGGAGCATAGGAAAGCAAAGGTATTGGAAGGATGCATCAGCAAACCAAATGGTTGGAACTAAGTGTGAGGTACCCGCACGAAGGACCAAGCTGGGAGAAGTCTGAGTACCCCATGAACTGCTAGTGCTTCGGCCTTTGGCCTACCAGGGAGTTTCTTTTACCCTCTTGTATGTATGGGTGTGCATTGGGGACAATGCACAATTTTAAGTGTGGGGTGAGGAGATTGTCTGGGTGATTTTTCATGCTACTTTAGCTGTGTTTTTTTTTAAAGATTGGACTTTTCCTGATGACGGATCTTCTAGACAGTTTTCTTGAGGGAAGTAAGTCTAAAGAAAATACCAAAAAGATTTTTTGTTTTGTTAGGTAGTGTAGCAATTACCCCTTGGTTTTTCTTTAAACCACGGTTCTTTTCCAAGGGTTTATTTGAACCGGGTGTAGTTAGTTTTTTTTTTTTTTGGGAAATAGGAGCCATTGTGTTTTGTTTTGAAATGAAGCAATATCTCTTGACTTTGTTATGCATTGAGAATAGTGAGTACTTTGGCTGTGACGCTTAGGCTCAGTTTTTGACTCTTGTATAAGTACCTTAAATTGTATGATCTTAAATTTGCTTAACTACTCTGATTAGGATGTCTTGATGAATCTAATCCTGAGTGAGTTATGTGCCATGTGTGTGTAAGGTTTTGTGATATTCTGTGCAGTGCAATTGATGCCTAGAACTTGCCCCGTGTGTTTGCAAAGCGAAATAGTAGTGTTGTTCAGTCTTGGAAGTGATATAGGCGTTTTCTTGTTGAGCCAGATATGTATATTTTACCCGCCTAATTATTATATATCTATCGTAGTTAACCCCTTCGAGCCTGTAATCCTGTTTCTTTGGCAACCACATTACAAGCCTTACCCATTTGTTCGAATTAACCATCTATTTGAACCATTGTAACCTCTCATGAGCATGTGAATTATTATGAACTATGTAAAAGTTAAAGTGTGGGGTGGTTGGTTTGGCTTTTGAGTGGAACTAATGAAATAAGGAGAAAGGTGCACTGTTTTGAAAAAGTAAGAGCTACTTGAATTGGAAAAAAAAAATAGTTGGATTCTTGTGAAAAAAAAAAATTCCTTGATAAGTGGTGGCTCTTGATGTAACTGTGCTTAAAGAAGTATGGGGTAATATAAATTGATGTGAAGGTGGAGTTTGGTTTGACATAAGTATGGGGTTTGAATGTTAAAGTATATGTATTAAAGTGCTTAGGGAGGTGTAGTCACTCTTTTATCTAAATGTATCCTACCCGTCCCGTAGCCTACATTACAACCAAATAAAGTCCTAATTGATCCAAGATTGAATGAGCTCGATTAGTGGAGTAGTACACTATGGGCAAGCTTATGGTGCATCTTTTGTGGCATATGAATGTTATTTCTGAGAGTGAGTGAATTCTTTCTATCTTGAGTTCCTAAGTGTTCTTAAATTTTATTGTGTGGAACTACTCTCTTTTGTTGTGTGAGGGCACTTGATTCATGAAGGAAAGGTAATGTCAGTGACCTCTATATTAGAGTAAGTGGGTGAGTTGTGAATAACGTGTGGTACTTGTGAGTCAAATCTTGAGGTGAAGATATTACGCTTTTGTGCTTAGTCTATTTTAAATACTCTTGGTGTGATGAGTTAGGAGAATTGTTTAAAAAGGTCGTGTCTATAAAAAAAAGTGTAGTTTGATTGCTCGAGGACGAGCAATGGTTTAAGTGTGGGGTGTTTCAAACATTATCAATTATGTACGAGTTCTTTGCTTTTTACACTGTCCGATATACATAGAGGTGGGCATAGTTTGGACAAACCCGAAATACAATCGACATCTGAATATTTTAAATTTTGATTTGGATTTTTGGACTACGGATTACATTTGAGATTTAATTTTTAAAACATTTTGGATTTCGAATCGGAAGGTGAATTTTGTATTTCGGATTTTTGGATATACGAAAATCCAAAATGTATATACCTTGTCCATTATCCTTATGCCTAATACTAATAAGTCCAATACCTACCCATTAGGACATTAACTCATTTACTCAATACTAATTGCTAAGTTAATGGGGGAATACTTTTAGTCGTTTCGTTGGAAAGAAGTTATCCCAGGATTAATTATCCGGGGATTAGTTATTCTACCTTTCCATGGGGATAAAAAAATATTATAATCCCGGATTAATTATACCGTAGTTTTCTACCAACCAAACATGGGATAAACTCTTCTTAAATTTAGTCATGGGATTAATTACCTTATCCTTCATACCAAACGAGCCCTTATTTGGACATGGTTTTATTATTGTTAAGTCTTATCGGCTTTATCAATGTTTTCGTTGCATCTTCATTTGGATGTTTATTTTTGTAAGAAGAAGCAACAACTCAACTTATAGGGCTCAAAATTGAAAATCCAAAATATCCAAACCGATTAATCCAAAATCAAACTTAAAAAAAATCCGATCCAATTCGAACTTATTTGAATTAGATTTGGATTATTATTTCTTCAATCCAAAAAGAAAAAATCCGAACGAATTTTCATGTCCTATCTGAGCTGCCTGATCGTCCACCCCTAAATGTATGTAGTAATTTTGGATGCACGATTCATCCTCTTATTTCTTTTACAATTAGACTCTAATTTTTTGCTCTTATATCTTACAAAATCATAAAAGAACTTATTTTATGAGAGATAAATTAGAAATTCTATAATTAATATAACAAGGACAGGAAAGGTGGAGTAAGAGAAATTCTTCTGTAAGTCAATATCTTGTTGAGATAAAATAGAGACTAGTAGGAAATATAAAACTGGTGTGGTGGGTAAAATATTGACTTAATAATGTTCATATTATTTGATTACTTGGTATCTTTTTCACATGGAATCTCTCTCTTTGTCTGTTTGCGTTTTAGTGCCTTAGTTTGACTACGTAAATCACAGTGCTCAAAATGTGGGTGACAGCCCAAAAAGACACAATAGCCCCACGAGCTAGAGCAATAGCCGCAGCGTAAGTTGGAGCAGGAATCCAGGTCCTATTAGTCTTGCGCCTTGTGCTACAGATTACTATATCATAATTATTGTATACTTAAGTTTACGCCAACACAATCAATAAATGATATGTCTTCTTAACTATGGAATGTTATAATCATAGTTAATCAATGCATTTCTCACCTTATTTTTATCATTAATCATGGTGAGCCAATGTAGTTTTGTATACAAAAATCAGGTGCGAGCATGTTTTTTCTGCCTCTAGTTATACTCTTTTTGGTTGGTAGAAATGTTCCTCTGTAAGGAATTGTGTGAATCTTTATCCATTAATTGTCTGCCTAATGAGCACTGATTATTCAAAGAAGCTAGTCCAATATAAACGCATAGCTAATGCAATTTGCAAAAGCCGAACTTTATACGGCTGACTTTTTGGTTCTAAGTAATTAAAAATGCTTGAAAAAAATAGTACTATTAGCATCTTAATTAAATTATATGAGCTTATGCAAGTTCTTCACGGCAGTTGCACAATGTTTGTGACTATCTTTTTCCCCACGTTGATAGTTGCAGCAACTATATATGTGCTATTTTCGTTTCACACGAGGAAAATGACTGTGCTAGCTGAGCTTTTATAATACATTGTCAAGACAAAATTGAAGTAGTTAGCTTAGCAACAATTTTCAATTTGATCAATAGGATATATAGTCAAAGGAAAAGGGTGGCTGATCCACCTTTGACGAACGTATCACCAGATTTTCCACATGCATGTATTTCGTAATTGGACTTCCTACGCATTCGTAATCTTTTATGTATGTTTAAGGTAAAAAATATATAATAAAAAAACCTATAATGGAAATTGTAGTTCTCTTTTTTTCTTTCTTCCCCTTAATCTTGAAAAAGAAATATGTTACCACGTTAATAAGTCAGAGAAGGAGACAAGTTTGGAGAAAGTTTACGCATAATTTAAAAGTTGACGTGTTTAGTACTATTGAGTCGAGTATTATATTTGTTTACTCTAAAATCCGAGTAACAATTAAACTTGTTTTGTGGTTTTAAAGATATGTGATTTAATCCAATACTAGTTGATAAATTTGTATTTGGGAAAATTAAGTTAACATTTGGAATTAATTATGTGGCTGACATGTCAAGACACGTGGATTAATAAATGACAGCTGGCAAAGAGTGTGCAAAGAGACACGGGTCTTAATAGGTACGAGCAAATGTTTAAGAAAATAAGAAGGAACGCTTACTCGGATCTCTTGATAATTTGAAGAGACATCGATGGAATAAATCAAGATAATAAAAAGTACAAATTAAATACGTAATATCCGCAATTAATGAGCATAAATGATGGGGAGCGTTATAGAATCTTCACGGAACAGTTACGATTGCCAATTATAACGTTTCATTAATGACATTAATTGCTCATAATGGCTCTATTATGAGAGGAAAGAAACATAGTACTTAGAAATAGCTATAAAAGGAGAGAAATAACATTTGTAATGGACACACCACTACAAGAAATTCGCTATTTTTCGTCTACCCAAATAGTTGGAAAGTAGTTGAAAAAGTACCTATTCCGACTACTTTCCGACTGATTTAGAGTAGTCGGAAAAAGATAGGTCGGAAAATATTTTCCGACTACTGTAGTCGGAAAATATTTTCCTCCAAAAATTAGAAAAGGCAGCTATTTTTCGACTGAAGTAGTCGGAAAATCAAAAAAACTATTATTTATTTTAAAAAATATTTTCGACTACTGTAGTGGGAATATTATACAAATAATAATTATTTATTAGTTATTTTATTGTATTATCCGACTACAGTAGTCGGAAACGTCATTATTCTGGCCTCATTTTCCGACTACTGTAGTCGAAAAATCATTATGTTGGGCACATTTTTCGACTACAGTAGTCGGAAAACTGGGTTAAAATTTGACAGAATGCTGCCATTTTATTAGCGCACCACCTGTCAAATGTAAATATTATAAACAACCAATTCAACAAGCCAATTCCAACTAAACACCCAATCAATTTCAACTACACAACCAATTCCAACTAAACAATCTAATAATTAAACCAACCAATTCCAACTTCAACAAACAAACATTCAAATCCCGTAATATCAAACCAAAATATTAGTTAACATCTAAATATTCAATATCAAGTCTGAGTAGCTAATATATATCGACACTAATATAATAAAGTCTAAACATATATATACCACATCATTCAAATCTACCATAAAGTCTAAATATAAAATTTAAACATCCAAGAATAGTAATCAACCTTAAATCACTACTACACATCAGAATCAGTCTCTTCATCATCGTATGAGTGGGGCATGTGTTTTTTCATGTATTTATCCATTCTAGCAATGTGAGCTTCGGCCGTCTCACATCGTTTTTACAACAACTCAATTTCTTTTGCATTGCTCCCATTTCTTCTTGATTTTGCGTAGTAGGAGCATCCGAAACTAATGGCGATGGACGAAAAGAGGAAGGACGTTGTACTCCAAGGCCGTAAACTCTTCCTTTGGATACACCACCTGCTACATCCGTCCATATTGAAGTCATATCATCGGGTGACGATTGGATTGGGATACCATCATCAGAAATAGGCTGCGTCTGACACCATTCATTCAATCTTCTACGATATCCATCCTGAAATAAAAGTAATAAGGATTATATAAATAAATCAATATCAAAGTGAAAATAGTCTTAAAGTTATGATCTTACATATTGTTCTGATGCACGTGTCTCAACCCATCCTTCTCTAGAACCGTCTTTCTTCTTTTTCTTATGTGTCTCCGCAAAGACCTCAGCATGAGACACTGGTCCCCCTTTTAACTTTTCCTGCAATAAAAAATGTAATTTTTCTAGTGATGTCCAAATAAATGCCACATCTGTTATATATTGCTAATAAAGCATCCAAACAGCTCAATACCACATAAGCAAGTAACCTGTTATCACATATAAAATAGTAATGATAGCGTTAAAATTCTTTACACTATACAAAGTTATGTGTTCTAGTAATTTACTATCAAACCAAACCTTCAGTAAAAGTTACTGAGATAAGATGTGTATGTATATATAAATACTTTATACACAACTGCATTGTTGAGTTGTAGGGCAGAACTGCCCAGTTCTCCCCTAACGTCTCTTACTCCGTTTTTGTAGGTTATCGCTTCATTCCCCATAGTCAGTCAGTTGATATGTCTTCTGGGAGTGGTATCAACATCTATGATGTTCATTCTCCTGGAAACGTACCAACTGACATCCCCATACCACCCATCTAGTAGTACCAACACACAGGTGATCACACAAACACTCACCCTAACAAGGAAAAATGCAACAGTTGCAGATGCACAAACTGCTCTAGCTGCAGAAAAATCCCCTGCAACTTCTAGCTGCAACTTCCCACCCAATCCTTTAGCACCCTTTCCCTATCCTACCTTTGCTCCTAGAACCCGCAAGAATCTAGGAGCTGATCACCTCATTTGGAAATTCAACTGTGCACATACACCTGAACCTCTTAGACACTGAAGCACCAAAAATCTGAGCAGAAATGCTCAATTTTTCTCTTACTCTGTTTTTTGTTTTGCAGGTTCCAACTCAGGTTCTTTAGTCACTCAATTGATATGTTTTTTGAGAGTGGTATTAGCATATATGATGCTCATTCTCCTACAAACATATCAATTGACACTCACAGACTATACCAACAACAGCATCAACATAGAGATGCTCACAAAAACACCCATCTCATCCAGCAAGAAGGCAACAGTTCCAGCAACTAAAACTGCAGCAATTGAAGAGACCCTCATACCATTCCCTGCAACCAGTAGATGTAGACTTCCAACTAGATTCACTCACCCCTCATCAGTTGTCCATACAACTCAACAATGTAGTTTCCCAAAAATTCTTGGTTATATTTTGATTCATAACAACCCCACAATCTTCATCTTCTTTCTTCAAATCACTAGGTGGCAAAAAACAATCCAAAGAAAGTCCTTTTATATTAAAATCAACTTCTTCAATTGTCCAAACTTCTTCCATTCTAGTCCTAGTCTACAAAGTTTTGGTAAGAGGACCTAATTAACTACCACATAAGTTTGAAAAGGATTTAAAGAAGATCGCGCACAGAAGTAGATGTGGAAATGGACAACCACAATAAGATTATTTCATTTTTCTCATGAATAATGACTGAAGATTTTAAACCCTATGAGTACCAATAATACTACAGTTACTATAAATTTTTTGCCATCTAAATTAATAATAATATTACTATCCAACTCTCCCATTCCTATAGACAAGAAAGATGCAACTTTCACAAGCAAGGCATGCTTTAAAAAGGATATTATAAGAAGTTCTTTATAAAAGCACACTTGCAATAGGTAAAACCAGAAAGGATAATATAAGAAGCCAATCAAGAAAGAAATTATGATATAAAAAATGGGAAAGCACACTTGCAATATGATATATGGATATCATTTAGGGGTTCGATCGTAATGATAATTTTAACCGTAGCTAAATTATGATAAAATAGCCTAAGATGGTAAAAGGAGCATATATAGCTTCACTCTCAATTGATAACAACATAATTAAGAAAAAGAGATGATTAATTTATAAAGATAAGAATTGAGAAGAGGATGACATTACCAATCTCTATTGATGTGCAGCAAAACTCATAGATCCCCCGGTGTGCAACGAGCCACCCTTTTGAGTGGCTCGAGCTGCCTTTGCTCGTTCGCTATTTTCCTTAAATTCCACACTATTCCATATTGCTAAAAAATTTATCCACACATCTTCGCTTATCCTACCAGGCTTCTTATTCTTTTCTTGAGCTTCATACAATGAACTTGTAATCAATTTTTTTGCTTTCTTCTCGAAGACATGTTTCATTTCATTGTCATATCGTTGCTCCCACACACACTTAGTCTGAAAAATAATTAAATATTGTAAAGTGAAATTGAATACTTGATATATAATTTAAAAATAAGGTTTATACGTACCCTAAACTGATTCCACATTGAATCTTTGATATGATATGGAATGTCTTTCCATCTACCACAAGCATCATCGTAAAGTGGCTTCATAGACACTGTAACCATATGCGCGACAGTAAATGAAGGGAAAAACATGCATTAAAATTAACATATGTAAAATGTATATTCAATAGAATAAAAATAAACATAAGGATTACTTACCCATCTTGCCCATCCGGAACAATAATCAGCCTACTATATGAATCATATTGTGGAGTCTCTTTACCACTTCGACCCCTAGAAGCTGCTGGTGTAGCACTACCAATGGATGGTGATGTTGGTGTGCCAGAGACTCCAATATTTAACCTAGATACGCTAGGTGTGCTTGATGCCGGAGATGCAGCTGGAGTCGATGAAGTCGGCAGTGCTGAGGAGCTACCTTGTTGACTAATATGAAAACCAGGAGAAGAAGTTACATTTGGTGTGGGATTAAAATTAAGGTTAGAGCCAGAGTTCG
>NW_017671362.1:0-99226 GCF_001879085.1 Nicotiana attenuata | reverse complement strand
TATTTATGACTTGTTTGTCAAATTTGGTGAGAAACAAAATTGGTTTGACGTGATTCGGACGTCCGGTTGTTAAAATAGAAGTTCATGAGTTTCCTTGAAAATTTTCTATGATTTGGTGCTCAATTCGTAGTTCTAGGTGTTATTTTGGCGAATTGATCACGTGAGCAAGTTCGTATGATATTTTTGGACTTGTGTGCATGTTTGGTTTGGAGCCCCGAGGGCTCGGGTGAGTTTCGCATAGGCTACAGAGTGAATTTTGGACTTAGGAAAGTGCTGGTGTGCTTCAGTTCTGGTGCAGGCCTCAGACCTCTCAATTGCGAGGTCAGGCTTCGTATTTGCGATCTCTGTTAAGTTCGCATTTGCGAGCTACTCCATTGCATTTGCGAAGAGTAGCTAGGGCACCTCTGGTTCGCATTTGCGAACTAGACTTCGCTTTCGCAAAGTGGGACTGAGAGGGGCTTGATCGCATTTGCGATCATTCTGCAACTGATCAAATAGCTGAAAAACGGGATTTTCTCTCATTTTTCAAATTTTCAAAACAAGAAAACCCTAGAGGCGATTTTCCCAAGTACCCTTCTTCCCCAAATCATTGGTAAGCGATTCTAACCTATTTTCTTTCAATCTTTCATTACATTTCATAAGATTTCAACCTAAAATCTAGTATTTTTATGGTTGAAATTTAGGGATCGGGTAGAATTAGGGATTTTTGTAAAATTGGGATTTAGACCTCTAATTAAGGTCGGATTTCTAAACTGATAGTTTATATGAGTCCACCACACTATAGAGTACCTGGTCCACTATGAGTTTCCACTAAAAATAACTAAAGAACCAAACTGTATAGAGATCTGGTCCTATATCAGTTTCCTCAGTGCTAACTACTGAACCAGTATGTAAATGAGACACATGATTTTACGTGGAAAAATCCCAACTCAAGGAGACAAAAATCACGACCTACACTGTAGGCTTTCAACTTCACTAACTTGTAAAATACCTATTACAAGCCACTTTGTAATGACTCCATTACAAAGAATTCAACTCAACTAACTTGTGGTACTCTCACCACAAGCCACTTTGTCACTCTCTAGTTACAAAGAATTTAACTAACTTGTGATGCTCTCACCACAAGCCACTTTGTCACTTTACAGTTACAAAGGCTTTTGACTAACTTGTGATACTCTCACCACAAGCCACTTTGTCACTCTCTAGTAACAAAGACTTTAACTTATGACTAAACCTAGTCACAACATAAACTCAGAGAGTTTACGGATTTTACAAGAGGTTTCCTAATCAACGCTTCTAAGAAAGCAGGATAGGAGTTACAATGAAGAACACATAACAAAGACTCAACAAACCTAAGGACTTAAGATATCTTCAATCTTGGATCCGGTCCTTGAGGTAGCTTCAGCTTTGTTCTTGAGAGAGGTTGTTGCTAGCACTTGAGAGAATGTTTCCTTTTTGATTTTCAAGTGTTCAAAATGATCAGATCCCTTGCACCAGGTTGTTATACTACAAAAGACATTACCATGGTGATGTCAATTCACAATGGTGATGTCGAATCTTGGTTAGTAATTGCTTCTTCTCAATGGGAAGTGACTGCTGCACTGTCTGTTGCACTGTCGCGTGTACAGTTGCAGGCAGTCACTTTCTGCAGTTGCTTTCCAGCTGCATAGTTGACTCATACTTCTGTCAGAGAACCCTAAGGGACCAGGTCCCTGTTGTGTTCCTCTTTGTACAATTGCGGACAGTCACATTCTGCAGTTGCGTTCCAGCTGTATAGTTGACTTGTACTTCTGTCAGGGGAACACCAAGGGATCAGGTCCCTAATCTGGTTCTTGTGAATCTAAAGGCACGCTGCCCAGATTATCTTGAGTCGATTAACTTGAATGATTGTACCAGGCATGCTTCAGGTCCTTTATCTAGTTCTATACGAAAAGTTTGTTAGATCATCAAAACATAGATTAAAAGACCTCAAGCCCATCAATTTCCCCCTTTTTTGATGATGACAAAGTTTTAACATTGATGACTATTTGACTTAACCAGATAAGGTACCAGCAACCGCATATGTTCCCCCTAACTCTATGCTTCCCCCCTAAATTACTTGCTACAATTTCAGTTTAATCGATTCTTCCCCCTTTTGGCATCAACAAAAAGACACAGTCAGACAAAACGGCATAAAGAAGTCTAACAAAGCTAACTCATGCCACATATGTGCACACAACATGATAGAAAAGAGAAGCAAAAGGGAAAACAAACATTGTACAAGCAAAAGAAGAGATGTTCCATTGATAAGAAATTATACTGTTTCAACAGGAGCAGCAACGGTGAAATCCAACATGCCATCACAAAAAGACAAACAAAAAGAAAACAAAAGCCACAAAACATTAGAGCAAAAGATAACTGACCACTGAGAGGATCCTAGGGGGCACTAGAAGAGGGAGGCTTGGAAGAGGAGGCAGCAATGGATTTGAGAAGTAGGTCCATGCGGGCATTTGCAGACAACTGTTAGTCAAGCATTCTCCCGCAGGTTCTTCACTTGTTGCCTAAGTCCAGAACTTGTCTCATACCTGCTATCTCCGAGATTGCCGGGTCAAACGTGCAACCCCACAAGACTTTTCTGAGTTCTCGAACTCTCCTGCCCAAGGCCATTGTCACTTGGAATGGTCTTCATTGAACCAGGTTCTCCCACAGTTTCCCACTTTTGTTTTCTAGACATTTCAACAAACTTCCCGTTCCTGCTTGGAACAGCCACAATGTCGCTTTCAAACAAAGCTTTCTCAACCACAAACTTTTGTAGATCTTTTCACTAAAGAACTAGGCTCCTCTACAACATCTTTATCAACCTCAACCACTGAAATGTGTTTTTCAGCCACAACTTCCCCCTATTTCATCAACCTCTTCTTCTTTTTCTTAATACTCTGCTTACTCTTCTGCAAGGCAGACTCAAAAGCCTCTTTTTTATGCAACCTCCTAGTTTATTTCAGCTGAAAGAGAATCAGGTTCTTCAACAGGTTTTTCTGTGACGGTGTCATGAACCGGAGACTCGAAAAGCACCAGAGTCCGTTCATCCCCTAAGAAATGGAGTTTCTTCCCCCTGAGATTCAGGCATAGGGGAGGCTCCTTTAGTTTTAAGACTCTTAGCAGCGATAGCCATGATATTTAGTGTCGCTTCTCTGGTGACTCCGTGGAAGCCACTGAGCCTAGAACAGAGGAGTTCAAGTACCGATCAGGATCTTCCTCAGAGACCTCTGACGCCTGAGGAGTAGCACTTTTGGTTTGTTCAGCAAACGGAGGAGAAGTAGGGTTTGCAACACATGGAAGTGAGACAGGGTGTGATGGAGGAGTAGAGGTGACTGGAGATGAAGAGGAAACCAGTATGGGTACAGTAGTATCAGGAATAGTGAAGAAGTGGGTTTGTGGTGGTGATGTTAAGGGAGGTGGAGATGTGGGAGTGATGTTGATGGCAGGAGAAGGAGACGGTTGTTTGTTGGACAAGGTGAGAGAAGTGGTAGAGAGTTCTGAAGGAAAAATTAAAAAGATGCAAAGGGAGACAATGGTTTAGAACTGCTGGTCTAAAAAGTCGGATGATGTGGCAGTTGAATTAATTTTGCTATCTTTTTGAACAAGCATGCGAAAAACACATTACTACTAACCTGTGGTACAAGAACCAGCTTCCTGGCATGTTTTGTAAAAAAGGGTTTTGCAGCTCTCTTTCGCAGTTCAACACTGTACCTTTAGCTTCTATGATCATCATGCGTGTTTACCTGCAACGGTATAGATGTGAGTTAGGCCTAGTCAGAAAACACTTTAGCTAATTTTACCTTAGTGTGACTATCATAGTCATATCAGCAGAACCAGGTTCTCAATTAGGTTTAAGTAACCCCAGTGCCATCCTGTTTCTCAAAGTGTTCCCTGCTCAGAGCTTTGGTCAAGATATCTGCAATTTGATCTTTTGTGCAACAAAATCTTATACAAATAAGACCCTTTTCCACATTATCCCTGAGAAAATGGTGTCTGACATCGATGTGCTTGGTTCTCTTGTGTTGAACCGGGTTCTTTCCCATGTTGAGAGCACTGGTGTTGTCACATAGAAGCGGTACACAATCAATGTATACACCAAAATCTTCCAATTGTTGCTTGATCCACAGTGAATGAGCACAGCACGAAACAACTGCAACATATTCTGCTTCAGCTGTTGAGAGAGATACTGAGTTTTGTTTCCTTGTACCCCATGAGATAAAACATGATCCAAGGAAATGAGCCATTCCAGATGTGGTTTTCCTGTCCACCAGATGGCCTGCATAATCAGCGTCAGCATAACCAATAAGGTTGAAATTGTCACCTGAAGGATAGTATAGAACCAGGTTCTGTGTGCCCTTAAAATATCTCAGAATTTTCTTAGCAGCCTTCATATGAGATTCCTTAGAATTTGATTGGAACCTTGCACATAATACCACACTAAATACAATGTTTGGCCTGCTGGCAGTAAGGTAGAGTAGAGATCCAATGATTCCCCTATCATACTCATTTCAAACTCACTTTTCATGAGTTTAGCAAATTCTTCACATAATGAGTCAGCTGTAGCTCCAAATATGATGTCATCCACATAAATCTGAACAATGAGCAGGTTCCTTCCCCGTTTCTTCAAAGACAATGTATTGTCAATCTTTCCTCTTGTGAAGCCATTTTCCAAGAGAAACTTGGATAGTCTCTCGTACCAGGCTCTAGGGGCCTGCTTCAATCCGTACAGTGCCTTATCCAATTTGAATACATGTTCAGGATGTACATGATCACGCCCAACTCTAGTCCTGAAAAGGATAAGCGGTCGCTGCAAATATAATCCGGTCTAAAAGTCCGGAGTCGAATCCCACAGAGAACTAAGGCTTAGCTGTATCTGTTTAATATCACCAAGAAGACAAGATTAAAAATAAATAAATAGCTGAAAACTAACTATGCTTGAATTGTGAACAATTAGAATAAAGGTCTAAGGTAATGGTTTCCCCCGTTGTTGATTTCCTTGGTTGTATGTTTCTTATAGCGTTGACTTAGTTGCCTCTATCAATCATGAACTCTCCAGCTATCATAAATCTCTCTCAAGCAATTATGATAATTTACTAGACGCACTGTCTCAAGCTACGCTAGCTAGATTCACATTACAATTCACTTAGATTGCACTCGAGGTATCGTTATCTCTAATCCAACCTCTAAACCCTCGGTTATGACTCTCGTCTATACTCCGGGAGTGATGTTGTTCAAACAACTACCTAAATATGCACTCTCTCTCAAGCAGATACATAATAAATAGGAACGGCTAATTGAGGATCCTTTCAATTAACCACAATCAAAACATAGTTGAACAAATAGAGATTAAACTAATTCAAATCTATATTACTTATAACAACCAATTCATCCCCAACGGGTTTCACCAAAACCTTAGATTAAGGTTTTTAGCTACTAGTGACAATGGGTAAATCAAATACTGAAAGATTCATAATCATGAATTGCAAGAAAATAAAGAAGAAAAGAAATAAAGATGTTTTAGGTGATCTCTCACAATTGTTTTTCTTGCCAAAGTACTCTCTAATAATGTTACATGCCTCCTTTGGGCGAGTTCTAGTATTTAAATAGGATTTTGGGCTAAGAATTCCAGAATTTGCACTTCAGACCCTTAAGTTCCCGTCGCCTGCCGCGGTCCTACCGCGCCCACACTGGGACCGCGGCCAAACGGCCTCTCTGAATCTCCTCTGACAGCTCACCGCGGTCCTACCGCGCCCACGCTGGGATCGCGGCAGTTCACCTCCAGGCCTCGTTTGTGTATTTCAAATGGTTCACTCGGCGACTTTGATGCGATTGGCTTCTTTTTCTTCCATAAATGATACAAAACCACTCCATAGCCTTCTTCTAATGTATGTAACCTGAAAAACATGAAAAGCACTAATAAGAGCATTTTGCTATCACTTTTACAATAAAAACTCTAAAAGAAAGTGATTCTTTTGGGGCTTAATCATAGTTCAATTCACCTATTATCAACACCCCACACTTAAAGCTTTGCTCATCCTCGAGCAATTTAAACCACACTTCTATGCCTAATCGCTCAAGGTATTACCCAATTTATATCACACCTGCCATTATGAAAGAATAACCTAAGCAGTGCAACTGCCACACCTCAGATGCAAACTCTAATGCCCTGCCTCACACATGCTCACTCTAATTACTCTAACAGAGGTGAAAACTTGCTATTTCTTCCTGAGTCACAAGCCCTCACATTATTATTTGAGAGAACTTCCACACGTATAGAATCAAGCATAAAGAACTTTAGATAGAAAGAATTCACTCACTCTCAGCAAAGAATATTCGTATGCCACACAGATACACCATAAGCTTGCCCTTAGTGTAATACTCTACTAATTGAGTTCATTCAATCTTGGATCAATTAGGACTTTAATTGGTTGTAATGTAGGCTACGGGACGGGTAGGATACATTTAGATATAAGAGTGACTACACCTCCCTAAGCACTTTAATACATACATTTTAACATTTAAGCCCTATACTTATGTCAAACCAAACGCCACCTTCACATCAATTTATATTACCCCATACTACTTTAAGCACTTACATCAAGAGCCACCACTTATCAGGGATTTTTTTTTCACAACAATCCACTATATATATATATATATATATTTTTTTTTTTTCAATTCAAGTGGCTCTTCCTTTTTCAAAACAGTGCACCTTTCTCCGTATTCAATTAGTTCCACTCAAAAGCCAAACCAACCACCCCACACTTTAACTTTACAAAGTTCATAACATTCAAGTGCTCATGAGAGGTGAAAAGGTTCAAATAGATGGTTAATTCAAACAAATGGGTAAGGCTTGTAATGTGGTTGCCAAAGAAACAAGACTACAGGCTCAAAGGGGTTAACTAAGATTCATAATAATTCGGTGGGTAAAATATGTATATATGGCTCAACAAGAAATGCCTATATCACTTCCAAGACTAAACAAAAACTACTATTTCGCTTTGCAACACACACAGGGCAAGTTCTAGGTATCACATGCAAGCACAGAATGTGGGTAATTCTCACACACACTTGGCAAGTAACTCATTCCGACTAGTTCGTCAACACACTCACATGAGCATTCAAGCAAGACAAGGTGTACACAATTAAGGCACAATTTATGAGTCTACATATGAGCCTAGACGTCGCACTCTTAAGTTCGTTTAGTTGTTAGCAGGTGTATACATCAAAAGGGTGGATTCCTGCCCTTACCCCTCCTAATCTAAGAGAGTCTTCAGAGTCCTAAAAAAAAAAATCTACCTAACTCGGTTCAAGAAAAAGCCCTTGGAAAAGAACCGTGGTCAAAAGAAAAACCAAGGGGGAATTACTACATTACCTGAAAAAAGAAAATCTTTTTTTTTTCTTTAGACTTAAATCCCTCAAGAAAATTGTCTAATAGATCCATCGTCGGAAAAAGTCCAATCTTTAAAAAAAAACTATTTAATTAAACTAATACAGCTAAAGTAGCATGAAAAGTCACCCAGGCAATCTCATCACCCCACACTTAAAATTGTGCATTGTCCCCAATGCACACCATAACTAATAAAAAGGGTAAAAGAGACTCCCTGGTAGGCCAAAGGCCGAAGCACTACAGCTCATGGGGTACTCAGACTTCTCCCAAGCTTGGTCCTTCGTGAGGGTACCTCACACTTAGTTCCAGCCATTTGGTTTGATGTTGCATCCTTCCAATACCTTTGCTTTCCATTCTCCTAAAAAAAATAAAAAAATTGACACTACAAATATAATACAATTAAAAAAAATAAAAAAATAAAAGAAAGCAATAAAGCTGGGTTGCCTCCCAACAAGCACTTGATTTAACGTCGGGGCACGACGCGAATCACTTTTTGCGTCCACCTCGAGCTTATGAATTGAACCCCAAGTTTTGCTTCAAGCTTATGATTATGCTCTTGGGGCGGTACAAATTCTTGCGAGCCAAAAATTAGATAAAATCTTATGCACTTGTTGGCTCTCGACCGAGGAGTGTCACCTTGCCTAGACGGCCTTGAAAAATCCAAAATATAAGGCTCATCTACCTCTTCCTTGGACTCCTTTTTATGCTCATAAGGGTGAATTTCCATTTCACCGTTTGAACATAATGTAGAGAAGTGTTTGGAATGAGGCCCAACGCGCTAAAATACATGAACTTCAAGATTTTTAACCTCCTCAACATCAATCTCACTAGAGTCAACTAAATTTGTATCTTCAACGTCCTTGGTTGACTCTAGTATTACTTCTTCAACATTGACATCCTCAAATTCTAGTTGGCTAGGTTGTTGATGTTCTACTCTGACCTCCCCAATTAACACCTCAAATTCATGCTCTTCTTGGCTACTATCCTCAATATTGGCTTGTTGAGCATTAAAAGCTCCAACCACTTGACTCAATTGAGCCTCCAACTTGCGAATAGTTGCCTCTTGCCTTTCTATGTGCAATTGTTTCTCATTGTTTTGTTCCAGAAGGCACTTTAGCATATCCTTGATCTCCTTCAGGTCCGCATTCCCAGGTTCTTTGTTCCTATTAACTTCACAAGAAAAGGTAGAACCATCATAGTAAGGGGTTGGGGAAAAATAAGAAATATAAGCACAACCATGAAGGTGACCATTTGTACCACCACACACATCACACACATTCCACAAATAAGATTGAGTTGGTGCACATAACTCGCTCTTAGGAACATTTTGAAAATTTTGCCACGGGTGGTTTCCTTCACAATATGTATGGAGATCAATAGTAGAATTATCTACACCTAAATTCCCATAATTCCAAGATGCCATGTTTCTCAAATCAACAGTTAAAAAAACACAAAAAAAGAATAAAACAACAAAACAAAATAAAAGTTCAAACTTGAACCCTAGAAATATATATAGCTACAACTACACCGTTAGTTCCCCGGCAACGGCGCCAAAATTTGATCACGCCCAACTCTAGTCCTAAAAAGGATAAGCGGTCGCTGCAAATATAATCCGGTCTAAAAGTCCGGAGTCGAATCCCACAGAGAAATAAGGCTTAGCTGTATCTGTTTAATATCACCAAGAAGACAAGATTGAAAATAAATAAACAGCTGAAAACTAACTATGCTTGAATTGTAAACAATTAGAATAAAGGTCTAAGGTAATGATTTCCCCCGTTGTTGATTTCCTTGGTTGTATGTTTCTTATAGCGTTGACTTAGTTGCCTCTATCAATCATGAACTCTCCAGCTATCATAAATCTTTCTCAAGTAATTATAATAATCTACTAGACGCACTTTCTCAAGCTACGCTAGCTACTCGCACAATACAGTTCACTTAGATTGCACCCGAGGTATCGTTATCTCTAATCCAACCCCTAAACCCTCGGTTATGACTCTCGTCTATACTCCGGGAGTGATGTTGTTCAAACAACTACCTAAATATGCACTCTCTCTCAAGCAGATACATAATAAATAGGAACGGCTAATTGAGGATCCTTTCAATTAACCACAATCAAAACATAGTTGAACAAATAGAGATAAACAACCAAATATAATTACTTATAACAACCAAGTCATCCCCAACGGGTTCACCAAAACCTTAGATTAAGGTTTTTAGCTACTCATGACAATGGGTAAATCAAATACTGAAAGATTCATAATCATGAATTGCAAGAAAATAAAGAAGAAAAGAAATAAAGATGTTTTAGGTGATCTCTCACAATTGTTTTTCTTGCCAAAGTACTCTCTAATAATGTTTCATGCCTCCTTTGGGCGAGTTCTAGTATTTAAATAGGGTTTTGGGCTAAGAATTCCGGAATTTGCACTTCAGTCCCTTAAGTTCCCGTCGCCTGCCGCGGTCCTACCGCGCCCACGCTGGGACCGCGGCCAAATGGCCTCTCTGAATCTCCTCTGACAGCTCACCGCGGTCCTACCGCGCCCACGCTGGGACCGCGACAGTTCACCTCCAGGCCTCGTTTGTGTATTTCAAATGGTTCACTCGGCGACTTTGATGCGATTGACTTCTTTTTCTTCCATAAATGATACAAAACCACTCCATAGCCTTCTTCTAATGTATGTAACCTGAAAAACATGAAAAGCACTAATAAGAGCATTTTGCTATCACTTTTACAATAAAAACTCTACAAGAAAGTGGNATAAAGGGTGAAATTCCATATGTGATGCAAAGGCAATGAGGATCCTAATAGCTTCCATGCGAGCCAGTGGGGCAAAAGTCTCATCATAATCGATCCCTTCATCCTGATTGTATCCTTGGACAGCAAGCCTTGCTTTGTTCCTTGTTGTATTTCCATGTTCATCCAGCTCATTCGTGAATACCCACCTGGTCCCTATGATGGTTCTGTCTGAGGGTCTAGGTACCAGGTGCCATACCTTGATTCTTTCAAATTGATGTAGTTCCTCTTGCATTGCAGTAATCCAGTCTGCATCCTTCAAGCCTTCCTTGATATTTTTGGGTTCTATTTGGGATAGAAATGCTGAGAAGGCTATGGAATTTCTAATTTTTGATCTTTTCTGAACTCCAAAATTAAGGGGGTGATTATATTAACAAGTGGATGTGAGCTTTTTTGTTTCCAATTTGGGACTGAAGTTTGATTGGTAAAGGAACTGGGTAAGTTAAATGGATTTCCCTGCATTCCTTGTTCTGTTACTTGTGGAGTGCCTTGCACTGCATCTCCAACTCTTTCTTCAGCTTCAGTGGTAGTAATTCAAGTACCAGGTTCCTCTTGAGAAGTGGAAGAGGATGTTGCATTGTCTTCACCTGTCTCCTTCATCTGACTCATCATATCAGCCTTCCCATTTGAAAGATCAGATATTTCCCAGGGACCAAAAGTGGTTCATTATCTTGATCATCACTATTTCCTCCCTTTTTAGAGGAGGGTGTCTCGTTGAATAGCACATGAACACTTCCTTCCACACAGTGTGACATTTTGATGTAGACTTTGTGGGCTTTGCTTTGAGGGGAGTATCCCAAAAGGATTCCTTCATCGCTTTTTGCATCAAACTTCCCAAGCTGGTCCTTCCCGTTGTTGAGAACATAGCATTTTCATCCAAAGGTTCTCAGATGAGTTATCTTTGGTTTTCTTCCATTGAGCAGCTCATAAGGGGTTTTGTTTAGGAGGGACCTGATCAAAAACCTATTCACCAAGTAGCAAGCAGTGTTTGTTGCTTCTGCCCAAAAAATTTTGGTGATTCCACTGTCAATGAGCATTGTCCGTGCCATGTCTTCTAGAGTTCTGTTCTTTCTTTCAACAACACCATTTTGCTATGGAGTCCTTGGTGCTGAGAAGTTGTGAGTGATCCCATTTTCGTTACAAACTCATCAAATTTGGCGTTCTCAAATTCTGTCCCGTGGTCAGATTTGATGCATGCTACCTTCAATTCCATCTTCACTTGGATCTTCTTGACAAAGGCCACAAATATCTCGAAAGTCTCATCCTTTGTTCTAAGAAACAGTGTCCAGCTGAATCTTGAATTTCGGCAGACCACGAACCAGGTCCTTCTGAATAATTTATTCAGAAGTGAGAAGCTGCATGCCCCAATCTTCTATATCAAAGTTCTACGTCATCATCAACTGACTTCAAGCATCTCATATCACCAGCTTGTAGAGATTCAAAAGTTAGCAACGTAGATGTTCTTGTGTCTTTTGGCGACTAAGACACTTCGCCAGTTACCAGATTGGAAACCGTGCACACTTTTGATAAGAACTCTACTTTGATCCCTTTATCACAGATTTGAGAAACATTCAAGAGACTGTACTTCAGGCCATCCACATAGTACAAGTTCTCAATTGAGTGTCAAAGAGGCTTTCCAACTTTTCCTACACCGAGAATGTACCCCCCTTTTTTTTAAAGGATACATTCCCTTCCTGCAGGGCTTTCAGTGAGAGAGAGTCCATGGTGCTTCCAGTCATGTGCTTTGAGCATCCACTGTTCATGGTCCATTGCAGTTCGCTTCCTCTCACTATTCCCTGCACATGTAAATTATGGGTTAGATTTAGGAACCCAAACTAGTTTGGGTCCCTTGCTATGATAGAAAGGATAGATAAGGGCTTTTCTGGTCCATGCAGGCAACATTCGTTTCTTGCGAGTGGTACCTGGTCCCTTGTTAGTAGTCACTTTGTCAGTAAACACTTTGTTTTTCTGAACAGACTGAACCCTGGCCTGGCAATTTTCTTTAAAGTGCCCATTGTTCCCACAGTGGGTACACAACCAGTTATCAGGGATGGTGACATACTTACTGTGAGGGTTATAAGGAGTTTTCTCCCTTTTGAACCCGATGCCCTGCTTGTTTCCACTATTGTTAAAATACATGGCAGTGACAACATCTGAGGACCAGGTCCACTTCAGAGATTTCTCAAGATCAATTCTTACTTTCTCCAATTTAGCTTGAAGTTGCCGATTCTTCTCAAGTTCACCACATAGACTAGTTTTCACATCAGTTAATTCTTTTTCAAGATTGATGTGTGTCTCACTAGCTACTCCCTTCCCTTTCCCAAGATTTACATTCCTATGTTCTCTATTGAGTCCCTCGATGGTTTCCTCTAGATCAGTAATTATCACTAAAAGGTCATCCCTCTCTTACTCAGTAGTTGTAATTTTTTCTTCTAGGGTGTGTTTCTCATTGCTAAGACCTTCTATTGTTTCCTTTAAGTCGACAACTACTACCATCAGGTCATCTCTATCATTTTCCACACTGGTTATTTTTTCATTCAAGGCTTCCTTTTCTTTTTCAAGATTAGCTATGGTCTCATTTAGGTCCACTACACAGACTACCAGATCATCTCTAGATTGTTCGGCTTCTGCTAGTTCTATGGTCAGGATTTCCATATCATTGCCAAGGCTATAAAAAGCATCAATTAGAACATTTGCTAATGACCTTAACTTCTTAGAAGAATAGGATTCAGATTTCTCTGAACATCCCTGAAATTTACCTCATCATCTTCATCTTCTTCATCATCATCAGACTGAGCCATCAGCGCGAACAGTGAATCATACTTCGTTGCTTTAGTTTCCACTGCCATCATGGAATTGTTCTCTGTATCTGGTTCCCTTTCTGATTCACCGGAGGAGTCTCCCCAAGCAGCAAGAGCCTGCTTTACAATATTGTCAGCTGTACTTTTTCGACTGAATTGTTTGTCTGGAACCAGGTTCCTTTTTCCTGCTTTGTCAGGGTTTTGTCTGTGTTGCTCTTGTTTCGCAAGTGTACAGTCTTTGATGAAATGCCCTGGCTTTCCACACCTGTGACAGCGATCATTGCTCCTTGCTTTGCTTGAACTGCCCCTCTTTGGTATACCACCATTCCTTCGAACCATCTTTTGAAATCTTTTAGTAAGATAGGCCATATCACTATCTTCTTCACTCGAGTCACTGATTTCAGCCTTGAGTACCAGGTTTTTTTCCTTCTTTGGCTCTCTTCTTTCACTGTCTTTCTTTCTTTTCATCTCGTATGTCTTCAGATTGCCAATCAGCTCATCCATGGTTAGAGTTTGCAGATCTTTAGCTTCAGTGATGGCATTTACCTTACTTTCCCAAGAGCCAGGTAGAACATTGAGGATTTTTCTTACAAGCTTGTTTCTGGGAATAACATCTCCAAATGAATGAAGCTCATTTATGATGGATGTGAATCTGGTGTGCATATCCTGTATAGACTCATCATCCTTTATCCTGAAGAGCTCATACTCTGTGGTGAGCATGTCAATCTTGGACTGTTTAACTTGAGTAGTTCCTTCGTGTGTTGTTTGTAGTGATTCCCATATTTCTTTGGCAGTATCACAAGCTGAGACTCCGTTGTACTCATCGGGTCCTATGCCACAGACCAAGATTTTCTTGGCGCGATAGTTCTTTTCCACGGCTTTTCTGTCAATGTCACTGTACTCCTTTCTGTCTTTTGGCACCATTAGTCTAGTTTCTTCAAGCTTCTTCATAGGAACATGTGGACCATCACAGATGATGTCCCAAAATTCTGAATCTTCGGCCATGATAAAATCATGTATGCGAGTCTTCCACCAGCCATAGTATTGACCATTGAATCTAGGAGGTCTGTAGGTTGATAGTCCTTCCTCAAGGTTGGGTGGAGCAGCCATTGGCATCCTTTCTAAGTGTTAACCTTTTAGAAAGAACCTGCTCTGATACCAATTGTTAGATTATATGAGTCCACCACACTATAGAGTACCTAGTCCTCTATGAGTTTCCACTAAAAATATTAATGAACCAAACTGTATTGATATCTGGTCCAATATCAGTTCCCACAGTGCTAACTACAAAACTAGTATGTAAATGAGACATAGGATTTTTACGTGGAACAATCCCACTCAAGGAGATAAAAACCACGACCTACACCTGTAGGCTTTCAACTTCACTAACTTGTAAAATACCTATTACAAGCCACTTTGTAATGACTCTATTACAAGAATAAAACTCAACTAACTTGTGGTACTCTTACCACAAGTCACTTTGTGACTCCCTAGTTACAAAGACTTTCACTAACTTGTGATGCTCTCACTACAAGCCACTTTGTCACTCTGCAGTTACAAAGGCTTTTGACTAACTTGTGATACTCTCACCATAAGCCACTTTATCACTCTCTAGTAACAAAGACTTTAACTTATGACTAAACCTAGTCACAACATAAACTCTGAGAGTTTACGGATTTTACAAGAGGTTTCCTAATCAACACTTCTAAGAAAGCAGGATAGGAGTTACAATGAAGAACATATTATAACAAAGACTCAACAAACCTAAGGACTTAAGATATCTTCAATCTTGGATCCGATCCTTGAGGTTGCTGCAGCTTTGTTCTTAAGAGAGGTTGTTGCTAGCACTTGAGAGAATGTTTCCTTTTTGATTTTCAAGTGTTCAAAATGATCAGATCCCTTGCACCAGGTTGTTATACTACAAAAGACATTACCATGGTGATGTCAATTCACAATGGTGATGTCGAATCTTGGTTAGTAATTGCTTCTTCTTGATGGGAAGTGACTGCTGCACTGTCTGCTGCACTGTCGTGCGTACAGTTGCAGGCAGTCACTTTCTGCAGTTGCTTTCCAGCTGCATAGTTGACTCATACTTCTGTCAGAGAACCCTAAGGGACTAGGTCCCTGTTGTGTTCCTCTTTGTACAGTTGCGGACAGTCACGTTCTGCAGTTGCGTTCCAGCTGTATAGTTGACTTGTACTTCTGTCAGGGGAACACCAAGGGATCAGGTCCCTAATCTGGTTCTTGTGAATCTAAAGGCACACTGCCTAGATTATCTTGAGTCGATTAACTTGAATGGTTGTACCAGGCATGCTTCAGGTCCTTTATCTGGTTCTATACAGAAAGTTTGTTAGATCATCAAAACATAGATTAAAAGACCTTAAGTCCATCAGTGGCTCTTCATAATCAGTTTGATTCTTCATAAATGCACTAGTGTTTCTCCTAAATTCATGATCCATTGGCAAGAAACGACGGTGACAGTCAAACCATGTGTTCTTACCTCCATGTTTCAAAGTGAACGCTTTTGTTTCTTCCATGCAAGTCTTGCAGGCTAACTTTCCAGCAGTCGACCACCCGGATAGCATTTTATAAGCAGGAAAATCATTTATAGTCCACATTAAAGCAGCACGATGATGGTTAGCTCTCTGCCTAGCAACAACATTTGTTCGAGTTCTTTACAATGTCCACTATTCACTTGTGTCAAAGCTGTATGGCTTCCATATTTTGATCATCTTATCAATTCATATCAGAAAGGTATGATAGTGATAAGCGACAGAGACGCAAAAAACATAGAAAGTTGTTCTTTTTGTCTAGGAATGGAAAGAGTAGGAGATGAGTAAGAGGACTAAGAGAGATTTGGAAACTCCTTAAGAATAGTCAGATTTGATATAGATGATGAAGACTTCAGTAAGAACCGGAGATACCTCAAAATGAAATGTTGAACTCTTCAGTGATCACATAAGAGACGCAATGACTGTTACTCTTATTTGCAGTAACCTACTTCTACTGTTCCGTTACTGAAATAGTCTAAAGTTTTGAAATTTAGATTTATTTCTTTTATGAGACTCTACACATCTAAGTTTTTGTCGGTTATTGAGAGTGTTTCATAATCTTTGAAATAGTTACATATTTTGAACTTTAGATTCTTGATGCTCCTTTCTTCTTCTTATGTGACTACAAAAGCTGAGTTCTTTGTGTTTTGGTTAAAACTTTTGGACTTTAAATTCATGATGCTTGAAGGTAACACAACTAAATGGGATAAGAGAGAACTTACGTATCGAGATCCTCTTTGGCGTGAAGTATTTTTTTCTCAAAAATATAACCTCCGAGGGTAATGGCCCCCAGTATTCGAGGTTGATTGAAATTAAGCCTTGGATACTGTTGAATTCTCCTTAGGTAGCACATAGTTGTTGCCTTGTTAAAAACCTTGCCGGAAAAACCTATTTGGGATAAAACCCGATCTAAGGGAAAAAGAGTGCATCGTGTGCTTAAAACTTAAGGTCTTCGTGTATAAGGGTGCCCTCGACGTCTTCGATTGAACATCTGCAATGAGTTAGTCTTAAATACAAATGGAAAAAAGGAGAAGTTCATACCTTAGCAATAATACCGTTTGAGTAGTGATACATTCCAATTGTTTGGCTATTGTTCGCCTTCCATCATGCCAAGTTTGTAAGATCCTTTTCCGATGACTCAGTACGGTCCTTTCCAATTCGGGCCTAGTTTCCCTTCATTCGGGTCTCGAGTATTGAGGGTTACTTTTCTTAGAACTAAGTCCCCGATTCGGAAGTGTCGAAGGTTGGTCATTCTATTATAATATCTCTCGATTCTTTTCTTTTGCTCCACCATCCGGACAAGTACAACTTCTCATTTTTTATCTAATAGCTCGAGGCTAGTATTCGTAGCCTCGTGATTTGACTCCTCCGATGTATGTCAAAATCTGGCGCTAGGTTCTCCGACCTCGACTGGAATTAAGGCCTCGGAGCCATATACTAATGAGAACGAGGTTGCCCCCGTGCTTGACTTTGATGTCGTTCGATATGCCCAAAGAACCTCGGGTAGCACTTCTCTCCATTTTCCTTTAGCGTCGTTCAACCTTTTCTTCAAGTTTTGTGTGATAGTCTTGTTTGTCAATTCGGCCTGCCCGTTTCCGCTCGGATGATATGGTGTTGATAAGATCCTTTTTATTTTTTGTGCTTCAAGGAACTCCGTTACCTTGTTGCCGACGAATTGCTTCCCGTTGTCGCATACGATTTCGGCAGGTATCCCGAATCGACATACGATGTGGTCCTAGATGAAGTCTATAACTTCTTTTTCTCTGACCTTCTCGAAGGCCTGTACTTCAACCCATTTAGAGAAGTAGTCAGTCATAAACAAAATGAATTTAGCTTTACCTAGGGCCGTTGGTAGAGGGCCGACGATGTCCATTCCCCATTTCATGAAAGGCCATGGGGACATGACAGAGTGAAGTTGCTCTCCGGGCTGATGAATCATCAGTACAAACCTTTGACATTTATCATATTTTTTTAACAAACTCCTTAGTGTCTTTTTCCATGCTATCCCAGTAATACCCTGCTCTAACAATTTTGCGAATCAAAGACTCGGTGCCGGAGTGGTTTCCACAAGTGCCTTCGTGAATTTCTCGTACAACATGATCGGTGTCCCCCGACCCTAAACATACTGCCAATGGACCATCGAAGGTCCTGTATAATGTTCCATTTTCGTCCAATGTGAACCCAGCAACCTTGGTTCGTAGAGCCTTCAATTCTTTATGATCTGATGGGAGCTTTCCAGTTCTCAAATATTCGATATACTTATTCCTCCAATCCCAAGTCAAACTTATAGAATTTATCTCGGCATGACCTTCCTCGATCATAGATATCGATAATTGGACGACAGTCCTCGGGATAATATCGTCTTCCTCGAATGATGACCCTAGGTTAGCAAGTGCATCTACCTCACTGTTATGCTCTCTAGGTACATGGTTTAGAGTCCATTCCTTGAAGCGGTGCAGGGTCACCTATAGCTTGTCCAAGTATCTCTGCATCCTATCCTCTCGAACTTCGAAGCTTTTGTTTACTTGGTTTACTACCAATAGAGAATCGCACTTGGCTTCAACGACTTCTGCCCCCAAGCTTTTAGCTAGCTCGAGACCTGCAATCATGGCCTCATACTCGGCCTCATTATTAGTCAACCTAGAAGTTTTAATAGATTGTCTAATAGTATTACCTTTAGGTGGCTTCAAAACAATGCCAAGCCCGGACCCTTTCACTTTCGAGGCACCGTCCGTGAAAAGGGTCCATACCCCTGGTGACGTACCCGATTTTAGCAGAAGTTCTTTCTCCAATTCGGGTACGAGGTTCGGCATAAAATCGGCCACAAAGTCAGCTATGATTTGATTTGAGACTTGATGGCCGTTCGGGGTTGATATCTGATATCATACCCGCCAAGTTCGACGGCCATTTGGCCAATCGGCCCGATAGCTCGGGCTTATGCAAAACATTTCGAAGAGGATAAGTGGTTAACACACATATGGAGTGCCACTGAAAATATGGCTTTAATTTTCTAGATGTGCTTATTAATGCAAGTGCCAATTTTTCTAAGTGTGGATATCTAGTTTCAGCATCTCCTAAAGTCCGACTTACGTAGTAAACAGGGAATTGCGTACCTTGTTCTTCTCGAACCAATACACCACTTACCGCTATTTCAAACACTAAATATAAGTACAACTTCTCACCTACCTTTGGAGTGTGAAGCAGGGGTGGGCTCGATAAGTATCGTTTCAATTCCTCCAATGCTTGTTGGCATTCCGGGGTCCATGCGAAATCATTTTTCTTTTTTAGTAAGGAAAAGAACCTGTGGTTTCGATCTGATGACCTCGAAATAAATCGGCCCAAGGCGGCTATCCGTCATGTTAGCCTCTGTACGGCCTTCACACTATCTATAATAGTAATGTCCTCGATGGCCTTGATCTTGTCGGGGTTGATTTCGATTCCCCGATTTGACACCATGAAGCCGAGGAACTTGCCCGAGCCGACCCCGAAGGCATATTTTTCTGGGTTAAGCTTCATGTTGTACTTCCTCAAGATTTTGAACGTTTCATGCAAATGAGTTAAATGGTCCTCTATGTGCAGGGACTTAACAAACATATCGTCAATGTAAACTTCCACTAATTTACCTATCTGTTCCTCGAACATTTTGTTAACTAGGCGTTGGTATGTAGCTCCAGCATTTTTTAGCCCGAAGGGCATTACATTGTAGCAGTACGTTCCAAACTTAGCGATAAACGAGGTCTTCTCCTGGTCCTCCGGGTTCATCTGAATTTGATTGTACCCGGAATAGGCATCGAGAAAGGTGAGGATCTCGTGGCCAGCCGTGGCATCGATCATGCGATCGATGTTAGGCAGTGGAAAAGAGTCTTTAGGGCATGCCTTGTTTAAATCCTTATAATCTACGCATGTTCTAAGTTTGTCCCTTTTTTAGGGACTACAACTATATTTGCTAACCACTCGGGGTATTTTACCTCCCGAATGGATCCTATTTTAAGAAGTTTAGTTACCTCATCCTTATGAATGCATGCTTCACCTTGGACTGGGGCCTTCTCTTCGGCTTCATCGGTTTGAATCTGGGGTCGAGGCTTAGCCGGTGAGTTGTTATCTCCGGTGGGATCCCTATCATGTCTAAATGGGACCAAGAAAAACAACCCATGTTATCGATAAGAAATTGAATGATTTTTCCCTCAGTTCGGGGGTTAACCCCGTTCCCAAGTATACCTTTTTCTCGGGCATGTACTCGATCAGTATGACTTGTTCCAGCTCCTCGACCATTGACTTGGTTTCATCTAACTCTTCGGGAACAACGAAAGTTCGAGGAGTAAGGAAATCCTCTTCTTCTTCGATTACCTGTTTCTCCGATTCGGTCGAGGCTGGGGACGGTGATTGCTATTTGGCCGTCTGCTTATCTTTGGTGCTCAATTTTTCTGAGGTCGAAGGAGGTGGTATCGGTGTCACCTCTTCGACTGCAAACATTTCTTTTGCACCGTGTTGTTCTCCGTAAACTATTTTCACACTATCCATTGTAGGAATTTCATCATCTGATGAAGGGTCAACGGTACTTCCCTCATGTTGTGGATCTATGGCCTCCCGAGTAGGGCATTATATCTTATGTCGCCTTCGATGGCATAGAATTTTGTATCTTGGATGGTCCCAGCCACGTTCACTGGTAGGATTATCTGCCCTTCGTTGTTTCACTTGCCATGTTAAAACCGTTTAGGACTCGAGATGCAGGTACAATTTGGTCCTGTAGGCCGAGCTGCTCAACGACCCTTGATCTGATTATGTTTGCTGAGCTACCTGGATACACTAGAACACGTTTAACTTGAATTTTATTTAACAAAATAGAAATTACTAGGGCGTCATTGTGCGGCTGAGAAATGCTTTCCGTTTTCTCGTCATTGAACGATAGGATGCCCTCGGGCACATAACTCCGTGTCCGTTTTTCTCTGGTAATCGACACCTTGGTACGTTTGAATGTGGGCCCTTGTGGAACATCGACCCCTCCAACGACCATATGACTTACATGTTGTGGCTCTTCCAGCTCATTCTTTCAGTTGGCGTCTCTTTCTCTGAAGTGATTCTTAGCTCAATAAGAAACTCTCGAAGATGACCCTCGTTGAACAATCGAGCTACCTCCTCCCTCAGTTGTCTGCAGCCTTCAGTCCTATGGCCATGCATGCCATGATATTTACATATCAAGTTTGGATTTCTTTGATAAGGATTGGTTTATATAGGTCTAGGCCACCTGGTGTCTTTGATCCTTTCGATAGCCGATACGATCCTCGATGCATCGACACTGAAATTATACTCCGATAACTGAGGTGCTTCCGCGGGATCGGTATATTTATCAAAACCACTCTTACTCATAAGTCCCCGAGAATTTTGCCCTCGATCATTTCTTCGATCGTTCCAAGGAGGATTACGCCCCGTACCGTTGTTTCTTTGACCTGCGATATATAGCTGATACCGTTCCCTATTTGATCTCGGTTCCCTGTCGGTATCCCTCGGGCTTTAACTGCCAATCTATTTGGATGAACTGAACCCGAAGGGGCCCCCAGCTAGTCTTCCTCGACCCTGATCTTCGATTGGTAACGATTATGTACATCTACAAAGTCACGACTGGATATTCGATCAGATTTTGCTTCAAATGTCGTGACGCAATCGAACTCTGCTCGTTCAACCCTATGTAAAAGCTTGCACGGCCCAATCATCTAAGACTGGTGGTAATTCCATTCACTCCATTTGAAATCGGGATACGAACTCTCTTAGCATTTCATCGCCTTTCTGTCTTATCTTAAAAACGTCCGATTTCCTTGTTGCAACCTTTATAGCCCCGGCGTGTGCCTTCACGAAGGCGTCTGCTAACATAGCGAACGAATCGATGGAATTCGGTGGCAAGTTGTGATACCAAATCATTGCTCCTTTTGCCGAAGTTTCCCCAAATTTTTTCAATAAAATCGACTCGATCTGGTCGTCATTTAAGTCGTTTCCTTTAATACCGCATGTGTACGAGGTGATGTGTTCATTAGGATCGCTCGTCCCATTGTACTTAGGTATATCTGGCATACGAAACTTCTTGGGAATGGACTTCGGAGCCGCACTCGGAGGGAATGGCTTTTGTATGAACTTTTTGGCATCCAGACCCTTTAAGATCGGGGATGCCCCAGTATTTGATCAACACGGGAGTTATACATCTCCACTTTGTTGTCATTATCCTCAATCTTTTACTCCACCGACTCGATTCTTTTGGTGAGTTCCTCGAGCATCCTCATAATCGTGGGATCAGCCCCCGAGCCGTTACCGTTCGATCTTTCTGGTACCGGCTCAGTTCGGCGAGTAATTTCTGGTTCGACCACACTTGGGGTTTTTTGCTGACTTTGAAGCAAATCGATAGCAACCTGTTGAGCTTGTAGCATCTCGAGTATTACTTGGAGGCTAACTCCTCCATCTCCTATACCCTGTGTTACTTGGCCGCTAGATCAGACTTCCTTGCGTACACTACCTACGGGGTCTGCGCCTAAGTCCGCATTCAAAGCAATGTGTGAACTGACGTCGACTGGTTCTACTATCGGCACTTCCCCAGGGTTAAGAGGTGGTACACCGGCTCCCGGAGTACCTCCATTGTTATTTTCCCCATGAAATCCAAGACTATCATCGCCATGTACGGGTTCATTTTGTGAGTTTGACATGTTTTAATCTGAGAACAAAAATTCTTGACAAGAACAAGTGTGAAAATAACGTGTGTTATCATAATCAGTACTGAAATAATCACTATTATCTTTAGCCCCACGGTGGGCGCCAAACTGTTTACTCTAAAATCCGAGTAACAATTAAACTTGTTTTGTGTTTTAAAGATATGTGATTTAATCCAATACTAATTGATAAACTAGGAATCAAACATATAAGCTAAAGAAATAAGTTAAATCAAACCAATTGTGTAAGCAGACCTCGACCTCGAGCAAGGGCGGCCTCGAGGTTAGTGAATAAGAACAATAAGAACAATAAAATAATAAGATGATTCGGATGAACAACAAGAAAGCGAAAGTGTATATTCTTTTCTCAGTGATTGAATAATGCATTACAAATGATTGGTGTCCACTTTATATAGTAACGGAACCCTAAATAAGGTACATTTCCATTTTCAGCAAGGAATCTTATTGGGAAAGCTATCTAACCGCCTAGTACAAATCCGTACTAACTCGTACAAATCTATTCCGGAATTTACGCCAAGATCTTAGGACCATCGCGGGAATCTCGCTCTTTCTGTTATAAGACCATAACGGTATCATCCCGAGGTTGGTCGTACTCGGCCCCGGTGTTCATCGAGCATTCCGATCTTCGAGTATAATATTCTGTCATCGGGCTCGAGCCCGGCCCATATCGAGTTTGTTCCTCGATGCTACCCCTCGAGCCTACAAAATCGGGGACACATGATTTTACCGTATACAATATTGCCTAATTGGTTTAATGAATAATTGACTATTGTTACTTGAACAACTGCATCAAGACTCTGATAGAGGAATTATATAGCAAATCCAAGGGGAGGCTGAGTCCTCACATATATAATTCTCCATGGACGAGGATTATCTGTACATAAAGGCCAGTAGTTCACCAAATCTGGTATATACTGTTAGGTTAGTTAGTGTTTGATGGGAGTATTTAAAAGCACTTCTTTGTCTTATATAGTTTGAACATTTTAAAGGATATTTTGGAGGGAAATTGGAAATTTGACTATATTATTAATAGTCAAGTGCTTCGGCAATTGGGCTTTGGGCCTATTAAGTAGTCCGGAATTAATTTTAGTGTCCTATTATTTTATTAATTAAATTAAAACGTTTTTAAATTAAATTTCAGAAAAAGTTTTAATAGTTTTCTTTTAAATTCAAAAAAAGGTGACTATTGATTTTAAAAGGTGCCTGTTATGAGAAGATGAGTTTGTCAATTCCAACAGACTCCTAGAGGTATTATAAATACATATATCATCTCCAAAACGAAATCATCTGAAAATTTCCATCTTTTTCTCTTCTACTTATTTTCTACGACTCATAAATATTCTGTTCTTATGAGAAATTCGAGTTTATTGCTGAAACTCGAATTTCAGGGGCTTTGTAAAATACTGGAGAAATTTTGCTATTATCCCTGCAGTAACGAAGTGGGAAGCTTAAATTCCTTAAGGACAATAATTATACTATCGAAGCCTGATTATTTCATCCAATTAATTTTCCAACATATACTCGTAGCACTTATTATTGTATTATTCGTCATAACTAGGTTCCAAGCAAATCCTTAAATCCACGATCATTTTGGTTTGTTCTTTAAAGGCGTAGGCGGCGCAAAATATTTCTAAGTATTTTCTTGATCTCAATCATTAGGTCTGTCACTGAGTTCTAACATAGCTTTACATTACACAAAAAAGGAAAAACACTAATGCAGTTCCAATGATGGCAGAATTTACTTTACTCAAACTAAAGACATAATAAGTGCATTGGCCTTATAATTTTAAGATTTCACTTAGTGGGGACGTACTATGAATGGTCCTCAGGTTGTGACGGGGCCTAGTGTTGCTCTCTTATATATTGAGTTAGAAAGTAAAGGCCCAACCCCACAACTCTATATTGGACCTTTTTCTGAAAAAGAAAAAAAAAAGAATAAAAAGAAACTCCCATAAAATAGCTAGTTAGATGCATTACGCATTATTAGCGTAGCTTGAGAGAATTTCTTTGTATTTTTTTTTCCAGCATCATAAACCACTTGAGATGGCTTAGTGGAATACTTTTGAATGAAAATATCTGTATTCGCTTTTTTATCTTCTTTGCTTGTTGAAGAGGACAGCTGAAAACACCATCTGTGTTTATAGTTAACTGATGCATCACTTATCTCTATTTGACATTCGGCACTCTCTGCTAAAACCAATAAAAAAGAGAGCCTTAATTATTCTTATTAAAAATGGACAGGTTATATTCTTGTGCTTTAGATAGATGTGATTCATCAATCCTAATTAGACAAAGAATGTAGCTAGTGCCCACTGACACGGTAGTTTACGAATTTGATGATTAGTTCAGTTTTTAATATTGATGATTTGTCGATGAAATATAAGACTTATATAGCTATTACTCTATGCATCATGACATTGGACATCGCACGCATCTTTTAAACAAGATTATGTTCTTTCACGAAATTGTGTTACGGTAACTTGTCATAAAACAGACGTCTTGGAACTTCTTCATTTATAAAGACATGACTGTTTATGAACGGATTCCATTGTTAGATCTTAACTAGTAGGACCAACGACGACCATTAATGACATGTCATAATATGTATTGTAGCTAGATGAGTTGTCGAATAAATAACGAGTGAATCACAAAAAACACAGAAAAGAGAAGGGATTTTTATACAAATATATAGCTGATCAGATTCATTGATTACTTTTTCTAGCCGCTATATATAGATTATACGTTGATTATATACATATTATACATGAAATACACATATATTATATATTCACCGGCTATTTTAGATTAAACCATAGGTTGGCGGTTATTTGAATTAATTCTAGTGGATTTTCTTCGGTATTACTAACTAATAATTAAATCTATACTATATTAAAAGCACGAGACCCTTAGCGAAATATCATTCGCCTTTTCTACCCTTAAAAAATAAATTACAAAATAATTATTTATGTTATAAAACAATAAATGAAGAAGAAGAGTATTGCAGAGAAAAGTAGCGAAAGAGAGTTCTTATTGATATGGGATGAATTACAATGGAATAGAACCCTCTATTTAAAGGGAGAGGATGATTTAGCCACCAAGCAATGAACCCTAGAATCACTACAACATTATACATATACAGCTACAAACTACGTCGTAGCTAAATATGAAAATTTCCGTGGCTAAACACTTTAGCCACAATAATTTTTTCCGTAGCATCCGTAGCTAGAAGTAGCGTAGCTAAAAGTTAGCTACAAACTTTTATATTTCGCGGCTAAGGATTAGTACTTATTGCTATAATAATTTTATGATGTAGCTATATTAATAAAATATTTTGCCATGTAAAATATATACTTATAGCAAATAATTTTATTCTTTCGCCACGATTAATCAATTTTGTAGCTATCTTCTATACTTTAGCCACAAAGGGATATTCTGTGGCAAAAGATGTTATTTATTTAGCCACAAAAATTCAAATATGTAGTTGTGCTCACATATTAGATTTGTATTATAGTATTTATATTTAGCTGGCAACTCATAATATCATAGCTATAAATCGTCAAAATATTCATAATTTGATTTATTATTATATTTTATCAGGTGACTAGATTTTTATATATTTTATTTTTATTTATAAAAATTTATTTATTAGAGATAATAAATGTTTCTATCCTATGTGTTGCTATTTTGGTTTTTTTACCTCATTAAATATTTTTATATTTTTCAAATATTCCATATCCATACATCATTGATCAAACCATATAACACACAATAATAAATTTTGAATATCACTTTACTATACAAATTTACATTAAAAAGTTTCAAAAATTAATTCTAAAATATACAATTATCTATCTAAAGTTCACTCGGTTATTCAACTCTAATCTACAAATTTTGAAGGGTTCCACATCAAAATAAAACTAAGCTCTAAGTATTTGATATGGAGATTGAAGATGTTGCCACCAGATTATCTTCTGCATTCAACGATAAAGTAATTTCACTCTTTGCATCAAAATTGATCTTTGATCTGCTTTCATTCAACGGATTAAAATGCACCCTGCAAATTCAAAAGAAACAAAAATTAGCACTAAAGAATGAGTGAACCATTAATACAAATATGCAAGTTTGATGTGTGAAAATACAAAATGAAAGTTCAAAGAGAGAAAAATTATGTCTAGATAATTCTATTACAAGAATTTTTAGCATATAACAAGAGGGAAAAATTCAAAGCAACAAGATAAAAAAACAAACCTGAATACTTTTCTATAAACTTTTGAAAGGATTTTCGTCTAATTTTTATTTGTAATGTCTTTTCGACGAACTATGGCTCCTCCCAATATTACATTATAATCTTGAAGGTTTCACTCAATACCTATCGCAATACTGCACAATATCTATCAAATTGTTATCATATAAATCCAAAATTTCAAATCAAGTGGGTGTATGGGATTGAAAAATTCTAAGATGTAAATGCATAAACATACCTGGAAATAGAGAAGGCGCCGGACTATCTAGCCAATAATTCCGTTGGTTTGCTCTATACATGTGAAGAGAGAAATTGTCGTTGAAGAAGAAAAAGGGAAAATGGAAGAAATGGGGAGGCGGCTGGGAAGGGAACGCAGGGGAGGCGACAGGCGGCTGGGAAGGGAAGCAGTGGAGGCGGCTGGGAAGGGGGTGACGCACAAAAGTGAGTTTGAAGGGTTTTTATTAGGTTGGGGATTTTGGTTTGGGCCAATTGGCCTTTATGTTTCTTTTCTTTTTCTTAATATATTATTTGCTCCCTTTTATTTCTTACTTAATATAAATATCATAAATGAGAGACATGTAAGTACTAACAAATATAAGTAAGTAAGAAAATTATCTAGGAAAATGCAAAAAATTAAATACATAATTTACACTAAGTAAAATACATGAAATAAAGATATTCTATAATATATTATATTCTTTACAATTTTTTTCATCCTATACGATATTGTTAGTTTTGTTATTTACTCTTGTTTCAATTATATTAACTTCTTCATTTTAGTGTTTAATTAGAGTATGATAGTTATTAAATTATTAAAATAGTATTAGACCATTAAATATACAACTTTTCTATTTATCTAACTTTAGTGTAATTAGATCAATGTACATAAATACAAATATATTGTCTAAATTTGATATTGCTTATTCACATCTAATGAAAATTAATTACATGTTTATTAAAATTGTACCGAAAATTATAAGTATAATTTATTTAATTCCTATACCAACCTATTAAAATATTAATTTTTTGAATTATTTTGAAGTAAAACTGTGATGACCCGACCCGTCATCTCATGTATTACAGCCTCGTTTCCCCCATTTACTGCTTCTTCATGTTTCATTATCAGCAACGAGTGAGTTATAGTTGAATTGAATTGGTTTGGATAGGAAATGAGACACTTAGTCTCTTTAAGGAATGCTTAAGTTGGAAAGGTCAACCGGACGTTGACTTATGAGTTAGAAGGCTCGGATGTGATTTTCGGTGATTCAGGTAGCTTCGGGGGATGATTTGTGACTTGGGAGTGCGATCGGAATTGATTTTGGAGGCCCGGTGTAGAATTAGGCTTGAATTGGCGAGGTTAGTGTTTTGGCGAATTCCGGTTGGTAGGTGAGATTTTGATCCGAGGGTCGGAATGGAATTCTGAGAGTTGATGTAGCTTCGATATGTGATTTGCGATGTGTGTGCAAAATTTCAGGTCATTCGGACGTCATTTGGTTGGGTTTTTGATCGAAAGTGCATTTCGGAAATTCTTGAAGAACTTAGGCTTGAATCCGATGTGAATTGATGATTTTAGTGTTGTTAGGTGTGTTTTGATGATTGGAGCAAGTTCGTATGATGTATTGGGATATGTTGGTGCTTTTGGTTGAGGTCCCGGGGGCCTCGGGGTGAATTCAAGTGATTAAACGAGAGTTTTTAAAGTTTGCTTCAGGTCTGTTGCTGCTGTCATCTGATATTTCCGCTTCTGCGGAAACGGACCGCAGAAGCGGTTCCGCAAAAGCGGTTGAGCGATCGCAGAAGCGGTCGTTGAGGGCTTGGCAATTTCCGCAGAAGCCAGAGGCAGCCCGCAAAAGCGGACATCGCAGGAGCGGTTTGCGACCGCAGAAGCAGTCCTGGGGATTTTAAGTTAGACCGCAGAAGCGGTTATTTTGACGCAGAAGCGGGAACCGCAGGTGCGGTATCCCAACCGCAGAAGCGGAGACCTGGCTGGGTTTAAGTGAACAGTGTTTTCACGATTTTGAAAGAGAAGAAACATTTTGGACTTCGGACTAAGGAGATTTTAGGCGATTTTTGAAGAGGGTTTCGAGTGCTATCACCAGGTATGGATTCTTGGACTTAGATTATGATATTATTGTGTATAAACATGGATTAACACTGAAAATCCAAGGAATTAAAGGGTAAAAATGGAGGTTAGGGCTTGAAACTTAAGAAAGTTAAACTAGGGATTTGAGTGGTCAAATGGACTCCGATTTTGGTGAATTTTATATGTATGGACTCGTGGCGAGACGAGGAATCCGGTGATGTGAATTTCGTAATTTTTCGAGAAGNCTATATATATTACTATATTTTATGTTATTTTGGAAAAATACAACTTTTATAGTTAAAATTAAATTTTCATAACTTGATATTGTTTGAGCAACCTTGCTAAATAGAAAAATTCATCCCTAATTTTATTTAGCAAAATATTATCATGAAATTCTTCTAGCTACAAGCGTTTTAGCGACAGATTAGCGACGACGTTCATAGCTAACTCCTATTTTTTTTTTTTTTTTGTAGTGAACTCTTATTTTTGTCATTGAAATAAAGTTATTCACTTATGAAATTTTGTACATATTGCGGTTAAAATATTATTATTGAAATGACAATCCTAACTGTACGANAATCGACTAAAACCTGCTTGATGCTATCGTGATTTGGGCTGATTGCCATGTTTGGGGCTTCGTGCCGATTATTTGAATCCTTTAGGGATTATTATTACTGTTTTTCATGACACTTAGCATGTTAAATGACTTCAGTCCTGAGTTAAACACAGTTTTGAAATGTGCAGTCATATTGCTAAAGTTTAAAGACTTAAATTGCATTTTCTGATGTTTTGGGTTAAAAGCTATTACTTGACATTGCCCGAGTGGCTCATTTGCATTGATCTGGACTGAATATGGATCGGGCTGCACGCCGCAGCGATACTATGATGATATTGCGCTTGGGCTGTAGGAGCCCCTCCGGAGTCTGAACCCCCACAGTGAGCGCGGGTACCCAAATGGATCGGGCTGCGCGCCGCAGAGGTCATGTGCATTGCATTGCATTCATGCATTGGTTCCTGTTTGTACTACGTGTCATGACATTCAGCACTCTCATATCATTGGCATCCATGCCACTTCTTGCACTGTTTACCAGATACCCTAGTGTTATTTGTTGATGGAGTGCTGTGCCCGAGGGGCTGACTTATGTGCGGACTTGCACTATCTGATTACGCATTCATTTGCTTGACTGTTGGAAAAGGATATTTTCAAAAGAGGTTTTTGAACTGAGCCAGATATTTTCTAAAGGATTTTTCACGGTTTTACTATTTTCTCAAAGGGTTGTACTGTCCAATATAGCATGATGGAGTGCTCTTACGTGATTTCTTGCCTCTCAGTTATTATTTACTCTTATTACTCACTGAGTTGGAAGAACTCACTTTACTCCCTGCACCTCGCGTGCAGTTGCAGGTATCGTTCACCCGGTAGCAGGTTATTAGTGGATTAAAGGTATTGTTATTGTAGCTGGGCAAGGTGACCGCCAGCGTTCGCGGTACCGGATGTTGTCTTTTGTTTTCCAGAAATTTTACTTGTATATAATTATTGGCCTGTAGTTGTGTTAAGGTTTCCTTAGATGCTCGTGACTTGTGACACCCCGGTCGGATAGTAATTAACAGTTTCTAATGCCATTAAGTTGTATCTTCTATTCATTTATGTTTAATAATTGTTAGTGAAAGGATTTGGGTTAGTTGGCTAGCCTTGTCTTCACGAGAGGCGCCATCACGACCGGGTATGGAAATTGGGTCGTGACAAGTTGGTATCAGAGCCTAGGTTACTAGGTCTCACGAGTCATGAGCAGGTTTAGTAGAGTCTCGCGGATCGGTACGGTGACGTCTGTATTTATCCTCGAGAGGCTGCGGAACCTTTAGGAAAACTTCCCACTCTTGGAATTATTATCGTGCGTACTTGATTCATCTTGAGATATAACTCTTGAAATTCCTTCCACACGTCTGTATGCGCACGTGAGCGCTCAGTATTATATGTGCCTTGATGGTTTGTGATTCCCCGATCGAGGGGCGAGATGTAATCTTTGTGAGTATGTTGGGCCAGTTTGGAGGACTTGAGGCCGGATCCTTGCCTATGGCTTGAGCACCGAGGTACTGATTGTGTGAGCAAGTGTTTTGAACTTATATGTTCAGTATTTCCCCTATTAGTCGGAATGGCGGTTTGGTATTCATGTGATGAGTATGTTAGTAATGCGAGATGTAATTATATGACTTGGTAGTGACGAAGAAGTCTGCAGGATAATAGATGAACTGTTAAGTGATTCGACTCCTATTGTGGATTGATGTGTAGCCCGAATTATGGGCGCGTGAAGAACATTGTCGTACCTCCTAGTTGGGAAGTGAAGTGCATTGCATGCGGTGGTATTAGTTCGGACTCAGGAAGACTAATGACTGAGTGACGTATATGATGGTGAAAGGTATGCTGAAGTACTAAATTGAGGCGAAGTAGGGGTCATCTCCTGCGGAGTGTTCTTGAGTGGTATGGTCCTTACGTGTATGTTAGAAGATCTCATGTGTAATTGAAGGGTATGTGTTGAAAATTAAAAATTCGGGTCGCTTAAGAGAGTGGACTCAGTTGATGTGGGGATAAATGCGAGGGTTGTAGAGGATTTCAATACTAGATGATCTGTGTTTTCACAAACTTGTAGATGATTTGAGTTTAATCTCACTATGACATTGTGGCATCATTAGAGTAAAAGTGTTATGAGTTGTTAAGTGTGTCTTGATATATGGCTTCGAGCCAAATTGGGGAGGTTGTTGTTGGTTAGCTGATTGCACGGTTATGTGCTATGTTGGTTACGTCTCGAGGTATGCTGGCGAATCAGTTCTAGTTGCAGAAATTGAGCCGAGGATGGGCGAGTGAAGCAAAAATTTCGACAAAGGTTATATTATGTTCCATAGGATATGAGAATTTCGGAATGTCTAGAGTTGTTGTTGGTAAAGAATGTTCGGTGTATAGAGCAGGAAATTGCTTGGTTGTATTGGGATGAGGGTCTCATTTTACGGTATCGGAGTGTAAATAAAGCACGAGTGGTTCTGTTCGTTAAATCAGGTAATTTGCAGATGAATAAGAGAGAATGACTCTCGAGAATGGTTTTAATGTGTTCAAGAATCTACATGTAGCACTCAGGTGTTTTAAGGTGGTGTATGTGACTAAAGGCAGTGTTTCCAATAGAAAATATCAAGACTTGTGGTATTTTTATGTTGATCATGGGATCCTATGTGTCGATACCTGGAAAGTAAAGGAAGCGAATTTAGATTCGCAGAAAGTTCTCAGAGTGAAGTATTCTGGAATGTAGTATTTCTGGGAAACAATTGAGAGAGTATTCAGTGGCCTATGGGTCTTAGACAGTGTGGTCTTATGTTCGAGTCTCGTGTGGTAAGCTTGGATTGAGGCATTGTTATGCTACAGCGAGGGAGAAATATCAAGTGGANAAAATAACAAGGTGCAATAAACTAAAATATGAGTTTGATAAATAAAGTAAATTGATAAGTTCAGAGGCTACAAGTAAGCATACAAATGGTCTATTAAAATTAACTTTTGCATATTTAAAGTTCATTAATACTTAAGTCTATATATATTACTATATTTTATGTTATTTTGGAAAAATATAACTTTTATAGTTAAAATTAAATTTTCATAACTTGATATTGTTTGAGCAACATTGCTAAATAGAAAAATCCGTCACTAATATCATTTAGCAACAGATTATCATGAAATTCTTCTAGCTACGAGCGTTTTAGCGACAAATTAGCGATGACGTTCGTAGCTAATTCCAGTTTTTTTTTTTGTAGTGAACTCTTATTTTTGTCATTGAAATAAAGTTATTCACTTATGAAATTTTGTACATATTGCGGTTAAAATATTATTATTGAAATGACAATCCTAACTGTACGACTAAAGTTATAGTTAACTTGTAAATTTATCGTCACTTTAAATTTCTGTCTATTAATTTTGTCATGACAAATAGTTGTAACTATTATCTAACTATCTTTATTTTCTTAAAATAAGAAGATAAATATTTGTTTTACTACAAAATTTTGTTTCAAATTTTTAATGTGGCTAGAAGATTGCTACTGTTACGGAAGATTGACCTTGTGGCAAAAATTAATGATTACTTACAAAATTTATCGTAGCAATAAATTCGTGGCTATATCATTTTATCGTGATAACTTTTTGCCATAGCTTTTTAGAACTTGAAGAAAAATTATTTATTTAGTAACATTTTGATTTAAATAGTTTATTGTGACTAAAAGGTTATTGTTTATATAAAGTTTCAACTAGTGGCAAAAATTAATGATTAGCTACAAAATTCTATTAAAGCAAGAAATATGTGGCTAACTTTATCTATACTGCCACAACTTTTTATAACTTGAAGCAAAAATATTCATTTAGCTATAATATTTTCTTTCAAATATTTTATTGTGGCTAAAAAGTTACTATAGCTATAGTAAGTTTCAACTCGTGGCAAAAAACTAACGATTAGCTACATAATTCAATTATAGCAATAAATCCATGGCTATATCATTTAACTATTGCCACAACTTTTTAGAACTTGAAGCAAAAATATTCATTTAGCTACAATATTTTATTTCAAATAATTTATTGTGACTAAAAGGTAGCTATTGCTACAGTAACTATTGATGCGTGGCAAAAACTTATGATTAGCTACCAAATTTTATTTGTAGCACTAAATTTATAGCTATTTAAGTAGTTATTGCCATGATTGTTAGAAATTATAGCTAATATGAAGAATTAGCTTTACCAACTTAATTTTCGTGGCAAAGAAATTTTATAATTTTGCAAATAGCCATAGAATTCTAATTTTTGTGGCTATTATTAGGTATTAGCTATAATTTTTAAATTCATAGCTAAAATTTTGTAGCTATAGATGTATAATGTTGTAGTGAATCTCTCTAAATATAGAAATTCACCATAAATACAATTAGATTTATAACACTCCCCCTTGAATGTCTATTCAACAGATAGTGTGCCTCGTTAAAACCTTAACTAAAATAAAACCCAGTGGGAAAAAAATTCTAGAGAAGGAAAAAGAGTAAACATATCTAACAATACGCCTTTTGGTTGCCTCGTTAAAAACCTTGCAAGAAAAACCCAGTGGGACAAAACCTTGTAAGGGAAAAAGAGTACAACGCGTATTAACTCCCCCTGATGAGAGCATCACTTCACATCCTTAAGCATTTGCATTCCAATCTTGTGCACCATCTTCAAAAGATCTTTGGTAGAGATTTGATGAACAAATCAGGCATATTAACTTGAATGAATGTATTGCACCTTGAAATCATCATTCTTGATAGAGATGAATTGTCTTCATATGATCTTGTTGGAATCGTCAGTTCAATATCTTCACATAGAGGTGAAAACTCTTGCTATCATATTATCATGCATATAGTTATAGCAAGATACATTTGTGCACAAATTGCACTGAGGATGTAGTACTTCATGACCATGAATTCTATATGCTTTAAGCGATTTAAATCCTTCGAGGATTGTCATATAAGTTAAGTCATATAATAGACTTTAATTAGATGCATGTCAAGTTTTCATGTCATGCTAGACAAATAAGATATCGAAAACTGATTGCACATACCATTGACTTTATACTTTCAAGTATTTGAACTACATGTTCAAAACTACATGTCTTTCATATGAAACCAATTCTATTCGAAATTGTTTCTCCAGACTATCCTCATATATATTTAGCGGTATCATAGATGTCGTCGACGAACATTTTATATCGATTGCAATATTTTTTTCATAAAGACATAACATAGAGATCTCTTCATTCATATATTCAGGTACCTGAATCTCTCATGATTTTATGAAGTGTTATGTCATGTGATCTTCTAGATCATTTGCATCCTTATTATGATCATTTTGATAATTTTCTCATCTTCTTATCAAGAAGTTTATTTGAAACCGATTTGTCTATACGCTTTAAGCGTACCATAGACTTTGTCTTCTAGGACTTATTCTAATAGGAGCATTTGCAGTGAGAATATAGTTACTTTCTTTGGGTCAGCAAATGCGTCTGACATGCTTTGCAATATGTTGCAAATGAATTATCTTTTTATGAACTTCAAGTTCATATTATCTTATTCGAGGATCTAAATTTACAAATGATAATTCATTCCACGTAACTTTTTCTTAACTGTTTATCATGTCTCTCCCTTATGTTAGAAAAACTAACTTGTTTCCTCAACTTTGAGAACCCATCTTTGTGCGTTATGGTGTTAATCAAAATATACACCGCACATCAATAATAATAGGATGGAATTATTTGGTTCCTGACCCTGAATCACTTGTGAGGGGAGAAAATAATATACTTTCGTATATAACGTATATCAAACTGATAAACAAAACTTTGTTCTCATAAGCAATAGTTTAGCTATTAAGTGGAGCCACTCAATAAATCATTTTGCTAAACTAGCTGTGATGTAAATCAACTTATCAAGATAAACTATCTTGAATAAAAAAATATGGAAATTATGCTCTAAATCAAATTATTGAGCAAGTTACCTCGCAAACACCATGTTGCGGGTTAATAATAGTCGCACATGTAACCATCTCATAGATGCATCTTATGTGGTATACATGGCAGGTGAATGTGCCCATATTCACCTTTGATATTTCCAGCATTCATGGGATTCAATCCCAATTTTAGTTGGTCTATTAATTAATGAGAACAAACAATATAAGAGAATTCGTAAAGAACTTTCTCGTTCTTTAATATTTACCCATGTGAATTCTCTTTTATTTTTTTTCCGCACATCATACTTAAATTAACATGGCTAAATCAATTATGCCAACTGAATAAATTATCAATATTGATAAAGTTCAGATTTACACCATGACGTGTGCAATTATCAATAACTCCAAGTTTATTATTGATATGGATTTTTTATATCAATAAACATTCACTTTATTGTGGTATTCTTTTATTTGTGTAATACAAACTGGAGAATAAAGCGGGTAACTTTTCACATACATATTACCCCGCTACAAGTTGTAATAATAGGAGATATTAAATCTTTTCTTTATTTATAGTCTCAATATAATCAATCGCTTTCGCGTATACTTTGGAAACTGGATAAGTTTCTTTGAGACTTACTACAACGCAATACCTTATTGGTAATCAATTGTGTTTCTCCAAAATAGTATAATTGGCTCTTGCAGAGTTCTCAATTAATTTTGTAGTACCACATATTCATCAACATCCATATGGTGAATATCTCTTTTAAAGAGAAAGTTATACCATTATGGTTATGGTCAAAATTATATGCAAGATATGTTTCTTGTTATGGTTATGGTCAAAATTATATGCAAGATATGTTTCTTGCATTACCGTTGTCTTTTAACAATCACAATGCCAACATATTTTGGCGTACAACGTGATCAATGATCAATTATGCCATAATAATGATATTATTTTCTTATTTCCTCTCAAACCTCCTTCTAGAGGTGAGTGTGGTATATACCACTAGCACGTTCATATTCTTCCGAAAATGAATATGTATTCATAAATCATATGTTGTCACATTCACATCATGAATGGACCATAATCATTTATATCTGCTTTGTAAAATCTCATGTTAGATCGATGACAAACATTACTTTCACAGAGTGAAGGATTATTTTGAGAATCCTTATTATTCTCATTACCACAATGATGGCGATTATAATTTCGTCTATTGCCACGTCCACATCCATTGATACCTTCACGGTAATAATTTTGTCTTCTTTCAGACTTATTACATATTGCTACCACATTCTCTTAAGGGAATGAGAATGAAGCAAATTCAATGGGACGGGTTTCCACTTCTTTGCCCACAATCATACATGAATTTGATCATGGCAAGGCATAGAAATTTTACCACTTTGGGTGGTTATAATTTCTTGCAAACTCTATTAGAGTTATAATCACAACTTATTGTCTTTGCTAGTATTTAAAATCAAACTATAGAATGTCAAGAATTTAAAAAAGAAAAATAAAGTAAAATACTTATCTTAAATCCAGAATTTAATCATTAAGGGAGTTCATGGAACAACTAACAATCATTATGCTCAATACCAAAGTTTTTACTCAATTGGTTAGAGTTTCGTGCTGATAACGTGTTATAAAACAATAAATGAAGAAGAAGAGTATTGCAGAGAAAAGTAGCGAGAGAGAGTTCTTATTGATATGGAATGAATTACAATGGAATAGAACCCTCTATTTATAGGGAGAGGGTGACTTAGCCACCAAGCAATGAACCCTACAATCTCTCTAAATATAGAAATTCACCATAAATACAATTCTATTTATAACAATTTAACTATTTTCCTAATATCTAGGACTTTAAAATTACCTAAATTTCTATATTATCCTTTTACTTAATTATTTAATCTATATAATATACCATATTTATAAAAGAAATACCAGCATAATCAACGTAGGAAACTAGCGTGTACTACAACTCCTTTAAGGTTTAGGAGTGTTGTCTTTGTTTTAGAATTATTGCGGGTTAATTCTTTAGAATTTTACTATTCTAGTAAAAAATAAAAGAAAAAATTGAAAGAGAATAAGTAGGAAGCAAATATAAATCTCGTGCAGTTAGAACTCCTTTNTTTTTTTTTTTTTTTTTTTTTTTTTTTTTTTTTTTTTTTTTTTTTTTTTTTATAAATATAAAATGTTACTCTTTTAGTGTGAATACTTCAAAGCTTATTCACTATCCTCTTTACAATAAATAACTTAAAATAATTAAAGGGTATATGTGCATTAATATTTACCAATAAAAGAATTGATTTTACTTTAAGTCCAAAATTATAGAAGTTTCCTATAAATCGTAAATCAAACCTATAAACCTAACATGACGAGCAAAAACTACATATCTATAAATAAGTGTACAAAAGACAAGAATACAATTTTCAAAATAATTACGGTTATATTATAGTAATAATAAACTATAATGTATTTTAACTTCTTTGTTGAAGTTAAACATGTTAAAGCACAAACTGATCAGTTAGATAATTGAAGCATAAATAAAATACCAAATTTTATATATCTAAATTAATAGTAATAAATTGTACCTTTTCTTTATAAGAAGTTAAAGGACGAAATAGTAAAAATAAATTATATTATAAATAAGTCGTCATTTTAATATTTTCCTTTTCTAGCATTCAGTATTACGAATGATAGCCTCACTATATTATTTTTATATTAAACTATTTATAGTAGATATTAACTCTATCGTAATTACTTTTTGACTTTGTAATATCAACTTCAAAACTATTAAAGTCTCTTATACATCGTAACCCAAACCTATAAACATATTAAGAATTATCTATAACTAAGTTTACAAATGACAAGATTACATTTGAAAATAAAATAATTATAGTAATATAATTATAATGTACTTTAAATTTTTTGTCGAACTTATACATGTTAACGCTCAAACACAATCAGACAAGTTAAGCATAGATAAGATGCTGAAATTTATATATCGAAATTATACTAATAAATGGTATGTATTTTTGAAAGAAATTTAAGGATGAAATAGTAGGAAAAAATATATTTTAAATAAATTGTCATTTTTCTTTTCTTTTCTTGCATTTAGTCCATAAAATGGCGATGCCTCACTATACTTTTTTATATGTAATTATTTATTGCAAGATATTAATTTAATAGTAATCTTTTTAGACTTTACATTGTCAATAGTAATTTTTGGGAGCTATAAGATCAATCCCTTATTCTTTTTGTGTTTTGTTTTTACTATTAGGTCATTAAAATAACAATAATTTTCATGAGACCACATACATCCTCACCAAATCACAATAAAGCATCTAAAAACTTATGTCAACCATGATTTCTTCATTTATTGAGTTAACCGAATGGGAGCAACATTCAGCATTTTCAAGAATATTTCTTTAACTTTATTATATTATTTTAAATTAGTCAAAATATTTACGTAAATTTTTAAAAATTGTATACTCATTAATATTGGTACACACACAACGCGCACAAGATAAGACTAGTATATATAGAAGGGAAAATGACCAATTTTGCCTATGAATTATTTCGAAATAGAACTTTGTCCTCCGTTTCGTTTTACCACCCAAAAATGCCGTTACTTATAACCAATTAGCGCACTTTGTGTAGAGATAAGTATCCATGTAAAGAGAGTGATGAAATTGTGCGTAGTCTTATAATGTTACCTTGTGGATATGATAGTGTTCGAAGGTCACACCTCTACACTTTATATTGCAATATAATTTACTAGTATCTACTCAAGTTCATAACTTGTGCCTAAGGGTGGAAATCGTACAAAGGGACTGCCTCAATTGATCTTATTATTGCAACCTATGGTTACTTTTCTCTTACATTCCATTTCCACCCCCACGACTCAACTTTTATTGGGGAATACAAAGGCTAAGGAAAGGAACTTTTAGTCCTCTTTCACATCAAAATGTCACATCCTCTTAATTTGATATATGCTTGAGTTGCTCTAATTCGACCTAAGTGCGGAAACAAGAGAATTCCCCACTTTTCATTTTGAAATAAAATACAATCTGGATATATTTCATAGGTGGAGAGCTTCTTCAAATAAGAAATTATTTTTAATTTATAGAAAAAGTAATGTATGTGGCCGACATGGGTGTCCATAGGAGTGGGATAATCATAACAAAAATACAATGGAACCATTGGTTTTGTTCAGTTGGTTTTTTGTTAATCGTTTTTATTGTTAGCTTTTTGGAGAACCTATCCCAGATTTTGACGTAAATACGTTATATATTTGTTACTTTTCCACACGCTTTCCTCTAAGAGGCTTGTTGTCTATCAACCATTTCATTTACAAGTATGCATTCGTATACGAGTCACTTTTATATATATGCTAAATAAAATAGTACTATCACTATTTTAAAATGCAAAATCAGGAGATGCAACCTTTAAATCAAGAGTATTGTTAAATTAAAAGTTCTGTCTAAGTTAGGAGTTACGTTTAAGATAGGAGTTATAATTTGTTGCAATTTGCAAATATTTATTTCACTATTATTATTAATTATTAGAAAATAACTCAATAATCATTGTTTCTCCCTCTCCTAACTCAAAAGACAAGTTCTCTGATTCGTTTTAATGATTTTGTAGCTTTTACTCCATCAAGTGGTAATGGATAACTATGTAGGACGACTGATTATGATGACTTTTAATCATAAAAATTATTCAGGGACATACAATCACTTTTTAAAGCGTATTTAGCTAAGCGTATAAGCTGATTAAATTATGTTATGTACAATATTTGACTTGTCTATGTATTTTGCAAAATTTTCAAAACATTTTTCAAACTCAATCATACGGTCCGTGGCTGAATCCCAATATATAACTGTTTAACCAGAAAATAAGAAATTCGGGTCAAAGTTTAATTTTTAGAAGATCTCGTGTTACTGATAATCAAATCTGAAACAAATAAGAAGAATTGAAACAAATGATAGCTGAGTGAAAGAAAGCAAAGTAAAACAGTGTATTTCAATAATATTGTGTGTCCTTACAAATGTTATATCTCTCCTTTTATAGCTATCTCTAAGTAATACGTTTTCTTCCCTCATAATAGAGCCATCATGAGCAATTAATGACATTTAATATAACGTTATAATTGGTAATCGTAACTGTTTCGTGAAGATTCTATAACGTTTTCCATTATTGATGCTCATTAATTACGGATGATACGTATCTATACTTGTTGCTATCTAGGTTCATTCCTCTGATGCTTCTTCAAATTACTAGGAGATCTTCCTCCCCGTTTTCTTGAAGTCTCTGCCCGTGCCTGTTAAATCTCGTGTCTCTTCAGCTCTCCTTTACCAGCTGTCACCCTTTTATTGATCCACGTGTCATGATATATCTTCACATAATTAATTCAATATGTTAACTTGATTTTTTCCAATACAGATAGTCCCCCCACTTGCCATTTATTCAACAATTGAATATTTGGAAAGTGGATCTCATTAAAGCGGGAATTTTTGCCGCCGTTATACCTTCTTCAAAAGTGACGCTTTGTATGTCACTTCCATTTAATGCTCGTGACACGTGGCATCTTTTGATTGGGTCTGCAACCCTTCAGCGTCTTTTAGGGCTTTTTTGCGATTGCATCAATCATGAAGTGGCAGTTTTCATTATGATATCCCCATCATTACTTTCTTTGTTTGACGGTTGCTTCTGAGTATAAATATAACTTTTGTCTTGTCTTTCTAATAAAAGTTTCCTATCTTTGAATATTTATTCTTGTTTTCTTCCTTGTTCAGCCATGTCTTCTTCAAACCCTGATCTCGTAAAGTTCTTATTGTGGATGAACTTCCTCTTGCTCCAACTAGGAGCAGGAGAGGAGGTAGGTTACGTAGCTTAGGATCAACGTCCATTCGAGGTTCGCCTTCATCTTTACCTAGTTCCACTCCTCCTTCTTCTTCTAGAACCAGGGGTTCTCTTCCACATAGAGCTTCTTCTAGAAGTAGAGATTCCAATGAACCAGTTCGTGAACCCTTAGTAGACGAAATTGTCCCCACTGAACTTTCTTTTTACTCCGATAGGGACTCGATTAGGAATCAGGTTTCCTCTATGTCCTCTCTTGATCGTGCTGATGTCTACCCTTCTCAGATTACTGAAGGTTTAATCTCTATTGTCCGTAGGGATTTCTATTGGAGAATCTGACTTCCCCATCATCATTCCTAATGCAAATCAAAGGATCAAATCCTACATGACTGGATTTTCTTTTGTGTATACATATCCTTTTACACTAAATTTTAGACCTCCCATTGATCCTGTTATCATCGAGTTCTGTCATTTTTTCAATATTTGTCTAGGACAAATTGGCCCAATTGTATGGAGGGTTGTTGCTTGTCTAAGGCACTTAGCTAGCTTGGCAAATTTGCCTTTTACCTTTTTTCATCTGATCCACCTCTACTCCCCTAAGCTGTTCCGACATGAGATCTTTTCTTTGGTGGCGAGGAGTAAGAGGGTTTTAGTCAGCCCTAAGGATGACAAGGACCGTGGCTGGTATGCTAGATTTGTTGTTGCTCCTACTGTAGGGTTAGTAGGTGAAGAAAATATACCATTCCCTGAAAAGTGGAATTTTTGCACGTAAGTTTACTTTTGCAACTTTCTCTCTTCTCTTTCTCCCCTTTTTTGAAGGGGTTTGTTTTTCCCGCGGCTGTCTCTTTTTTCAGCAACCATGGGAACTATTGATAAAATTTCTAATTTCCGTGGTTGGGTAGAGAAATTGTTGACTGTTGCTCCGATGGAAGGTAGATCTTGGAAAAACCTTTCAAACAGGTTTGGTTGGAAGGTCAAAACTCATGGTAAATACTTTACTTTCTTTTTCATTCATTCTTCCCTTAGAACGTATTTGACCCTTCTTTTTATCAGGGTTTCCTATTCGCGGTGTAAGTGCTGATTCGATCACAACTTCCAGACTTTCTTTGGCAAGAGCTCAAGAGATAATCCGGAGTTCTTCATCGAAAAGGAAAGCTGACAAACCCCAAGATTCTGAAGAGGAAGAAGAACGGGATGAGAGTTCCTTGATTAAAAGGCAGCGAGTTAGAAGGCGTGTTATTTCAGATGATGAAGTTACTCCTCCCCGTTCTGTTCCTGTGACCGAGTCTGTTGAAGCCACCTTGGTGAGTTCAGAAGATGATACTCCTATGGCGACTCGTGGCTCTGATGATCAACTTTTCTCGTGGGTTTGATAGTGAAGGTTTCAATTTGGTGTCTGATGAAGTACCTCTTGCCTTCTTTCCCGTGTCTGTCCCTAGGAACATTCTTTGCCAGTTTTTACTGCTACTGTTTCTGCCCCGCCTCAAGCTATTATGACTTCCTCTACAGTCCCTGCTACTAATGTTTCTCTAATCGAAGTTGGTTCTTCAAGTGGAGGTAGAGTGATGAAACAAATTACCATTGAGGTCCCTGCCGAAGGTAATCTTCTAAAGAAGTCAGGTCAAGCTGACGTGTGGTTGAAACCCCTGATTGGTCCAGTTGAAAAATCCAAGCTGGAAAGTCATAGTTCTCTGACTTGGATGAATGATATCGTGCAATCATTGTTGAAGGTATAAATTTCTTTTCATATTATATACCATTTTTCTTTTACTAAGATTCTTATGTATTCCCTTTTTTTAGATCAATCTCGTCGGCACAGAGATGATGAAAAGGGTTTCCCAGACGGAACAATTGATGCATGATTATCAGATCGAGGCGGACAACTGGAAAGAACAGTATGACAGTCTTCAGCTTGAAATGAAAGTTTTAAAAGAAAACAAATGTAACTTAGAGCAGCAGTTGAAGATTATGACTTCGGAGTTGGCAGTTGAGAAGGCTTCTTCCAATCACGCAGACAAGGATAAAAATTTCCTCGAGTCATAATTTGCTGAACAACTCTCCAAAGCCTCCGAAGAGATCAGAGGCTTGAAGGACTTGTTGAACGAAAAAGAAGTTTATGCAGGTGAACTTGTTCAAACACTCACCCAGACCCAAGAAGATTTTCGTGTGTCTTCTGATAAGGTCAAATTTTTGGAGAGTTCACTTGCCCCTTTGCAATCTTCTTACGATACTGCTTTGGTTGAGAGGGAGGAGTTCAAGAGTGAAATTGATCAATGGGAAAGAGATTATTAGGCTCTTGAGGACAAAGCTGCTATTGAAGTGAGTTGTGAATACGCGCCATGATACTCTTGTGGAAGCTAGCCAAGAGGGTTTTAACTTGGATGTTGAGTTAGCTACGATAAAAGAAACCATTGAGAAAACTCAGCAAGGCCAAAGTCTTTCTTCTCCCATGGCCGATACTCCCGAGCACGTTGAAGCTGACCCTAGTGCGATGGATGTCCCAGCTCCTTCAGACCAAGTCGAGCCTTCTGTTGATGATGATGCCATTTTGAACCCTTCTCCTACTCCACAATGGAAGTTTACTTGTGAAATTTGACTCTTTTTTTTTCTTATGTGGTGGTTTTACCCCTGGTCCCATTTGGGGGTTATGTTTTTGGTGATGATAAGTCCCCAGGTCTTTTCGGGGCTTTTTGTACAAAATGACAATCAGTTTATGACTAAGTTCCAACTTAGTTTAAACTTAATATTATAAATTTTCTGTTTCAACTCAATTCTCTCGAGATTCTGTTTCACTCTTTTTGCCTTGTTTTTTATAAGTCCAAGGTTTGCTTTTTAATTCGTGGGTTTTTGTCTTACTCTTTTGACTTTTTGCATTTTTAGAAATGCTTTATTAACTTTATGGATCTTTGAATCAAACATGAATTTATAAAAGAGGGCCCTTTTATAAACGACACTTAATGAAGAAGACGTCTCAACTTCATAATGGTGTAATCATACGAAAAAAGAAATAGCAACACACATGTTTCTTGAAATAACTTTGATAAAGTTTTCATTCGAACTTTGTCAAGTTTAAATAACATCTTACATGTATTTAAATATCTTCTATTACTCTTCCGTAACTGTTTTCTTTAGAACAGATTTGCAAAAAAGAAAGAAAATCCAAGGGTTTCTTTATGATCCATGGCTAAATACTGCCTTTAACCTAAACATCGTAAGATTTTGAAATCTGTATCAACGAGTGTATTCTTCAGAGGATTTTTTGATCAGGCTTGTGTAATTGGCTCGTGACTTTGCTCTGAACTTGATATTTTATGAGTAGACTTTTAGGCTTGACTTGAATTTGAATTGTTTTCAGTCTTCTTTGCCTTCCTTATACATACATCATATGTATATTATATAGTCCCCCAAGTGTTTAAGCTTTAAAATATGAAATCTCGAGCACTTGATTATTCCTTCCATACGGTCCTTTTCCTGAAAAGGAAAAACATACGGGATTCGGAGGTACGATTTTAGATGAAGACTGCTTAACCCATTTAAATTTCCATCAGAATAGTTGTAAGCATAGACCGGGAATTATGTTCTTTCCACGTGTCTTTCAGGTCGTAATTCATCATTTAGTGTGGGCTAGCTTTTTTCCTATCACCAAAATCATTAGTAAAATTTTAATAATTCAAAAAATAAAAATCGTTAGTGAGGATACCTGCCCGTGACTATTTCCTCTCCTTAGAAGTAGTATCTCTTTAGATGAACAACATTCCAATTTGAAGGTAGGATCTTACCATCCATTGTTTCAAGCTCGTATGCTCCTTTTCCTGTGATACCATGAATCTTATAAGGCCCTTCCCAAGTTGGACTTAACTTTCCTGCATTGGCTGCCCTTGTTGATTGGAAAACTTTCTTGAGTACGTAGTCCCCAATCTTGAAGTATCTGAGACGAGCTTTCCGATTGTAATACCGTTCAATAACTTGTTTTTGTGCTGCCATACTTATTAGTGTAGTTTCCCTCTTTTCTTCAAGTAAATCCAGGTTTACCCGCATCTCTTCTTCGTTCGATTCCTCGGTAGCTTGTGTATATCGCGTACTTGGTTCCCATATCTCGACTGGAATTAAGGCTTCAGCTCCGTATACAAGTGAAAACGGTGTCTCTCCCATACTTGTTTTTGCTGTCGTTCGGTAAGCCCATATGACTCCAAGTAGTATCTCTGGCCAATTGCCTTTAGATTCTTCCAGCCTTTTCTTCAAGTTGTTGATAATGACTTTATTTGTTGATTCAACTTGTCCATTACCCACCGGATGGTAAGGAGTTGAAGTAATCCTTTTAATTTGACAACTTTGGAAAAATTCTGTGATTTGTGTACCTATGAACTGCGGGCCGTTATCACATACGATTTCTTTTGGCACCCCAAATCGGCATATGATGTTCCGCCAGATGAAGTCTCTGACCTCTTTTTCTCGTACTTGTTTGAAAGCTCCCGCTTCTACCCACTTAGTAAAATAGTCAGTGAGCACTAATAAAAATCTTACCTTGCCTTTGGCTTCTGGTAGTGGTCCTACGATATCCATCCCCCACTTCATAAAAGGCCATGGTGCAACGACTGAGTGTAATAATTCAGCTGGTCGATGCATGTTGTTACCATACCTTTGGCACTTGTCATATTTTTCCACAAAATTTTCCGCGTCTTCTCCATTTTTGGCCAATAATAACCGGCTCTAATCATGGTTTTTACCAAAGATCTTCCTCCAGCATGATTTCTACAATGTCCCTCGTGTATTTCTCTCATCAAGTATTCCGTTTGAGAAGGTCCGAGACATCTTGCTAGAGGGCCACCGAACATCTTACGATATAAATTGTCTTGTTTTAAACAGTAACAGGCTGCATTTTGGCGAAGTGCCTGAGCCTTTTTCTTATCTTCAGGAAGTATCTCATACTGCAAAAAATTGACAATTTCATTTCTCCAATCCCATGTTAAATTATTATAATTTACCTCGTTTATATCTTGATCAAGCATGGAGTGAAACAAATGAATCACGGAAGCATTTTCTGCATTTGTTACTTCTGCAGCAGATACAAGATTAGCTAGAGCATCTGCTTCAGCATTTTCTTCCCTTGGTATCTGCATGACTTTCCAGGTTTGGAATTACCTGACCAAATCCTGTGCCTTTTCCAGGAACTGCTGCATCCTCGCCTCTCTGGATGTATAAGTCCCCTGCATCTGGTTCACCACGAGCTGTGAATCGCTTTTAATTATGACTTGCTCTATTCCGAGCTCTCGTGCCAATTCTAAACCTGCAATCACAGCTTCGTATTCCGCCTCATTATTAGTAATAGGATGACATTTTATGGCTTGTCGTATAGTTTCTCCCGTTGGTGGTACCAAAATAATGCCTAGACCTGCTCCTTTTATATTCGATGAACCATCAGTAAATAGGGTCCAAGTACCTGGATTAGACCCCTTAAATACATGCAGTTCTTTTTCTGCCTCCAGCTGCATTCCCTGACTAAAATCTGCCACAAAATCTGCTAAAACTTGCGACTTTATTGCAGTTCTTGGTTGATATGCTATGTCATATTCACTTAGCTCTATAGCCCAGCCTACCTGATAATTCTTGCTTATGCAGTACATTTCATAAGGGGTAGGCAGTTACTACAGAGATAGGATGACATTGAAAGTAAGGCCTTAACTTCCTAGATGCCATAACTAACGCAAGTGCAAGTTTTTCTAGATGAGGATACCGAGTCTCAACATCTAATAATGACTTGCTAACGTAATAAATTGGAGATTGTTTACCTTGGTCCTCTCGAACTAATACCGCACTTACCGCCACTTTCGAAACAGCAAGGTAGGTGAGTAAATTTTCCCCATCTTTTGGTTTTGCGAGCAACAGTGGATTTGACAAGTATACTTTCAAATTTTTAAGCGCCTGTTGACATTCTTCAGTCCACTCAAATTTATCTTGCATTTTTAGGGCTGAAAAGAACCTGAAGCATTTTTCTGATGACTTGGAAATAAACCTTCCCAAAGCAGTTATTCTTCCTGTCAGTCTCTGTACCTCCTTTTTACTCATCAATATATCCGGAATTTCCTCAATAGCTTTAATCTGCGCGGGATTTACTTCAATTCCACAGTTAGAAATAAGAAATCCCAAGAACTTACCTGACGAAACTCCAAACGCACATTTCTCAGGATTTAATTTCATGTTAAATTTACGAAGAATCTGAAATGTATTAGTCAAGTGTGGAATATGATCTCCTGCTTGTTGTGACTTGACCATCATATCATCTATATAAACCTCTGTGGTCTTCCCTAGATGTTCTTGAAACATTTTGGTCACCAGCCTTTGATATGTGGCTCCAGCATTCTTGAGACCGAATGGCATTACTTTGTAACAGTAAGTCCCTCTGTCTGTTATAAATGAAGTATTTTCTTCATCTATAGGATCCATTTTTATTTGATTATACCCTGAATATGCATCTAAGAAGCTTAATAATTCATGTCCTGCAGTAGCATCAATTAGTTGATCTATGTGCGATAATGGAAAAGAATCTTTAGGGCAAGTTTTACTTAGATCAGTGTAATCTACACAAACTCGCCACTTACCATTCTTTTTAGGTACTACAACAGTATTAGCCAACCAATTTCGTTACTTTACCTCATGGATAGACCCAATTTCTAAAAGCTTTTGTACTTCATCTTGAATCACCTGGTTCTTGAAGGAGTCTTGCTTCCTTTTCTTTTGCTTGACAGGTGGGTACGATGGATCTTCATTTAATTTGTGGGTCATTACCCGGCCCGTCGTCACGTGAGTTACCACCCCATTTTCCCCATTTTCTGCTTCCTTATGTTTTACTATAAGAGTCTTGAGTGAATGAGTCGATTTGGATTGGTTTTGGATGGAAATGAGACACATAGTCTCTTTAAGGAAGGTTTGCCTTGGAAAAGTCAACCGGATGTTGACTTATGAGTTAGAGGGCTCGGATGTAATTTCCGGTGATTCGGTTAGCTTCGGGGGATGATTTGTGACTTAGGAGCCTGATCGGAATTGATTTCGGAGGTCCGGTGTAGAATTAGGCTTAAATTGGCGAAGTTAGTATTTTGGCGAATTTCGGTTGTTAGGTGAGATTTTGATTCGAGGGTCGGAATGGGATTCTGAGAGTTGCTGTAGCTTCGTTAGGAGATCTTGGATTTGTGTGCAAAATTTTAGATCATTCGGAGGTGTTTTGGTAGGGTTTTTGATCAAATGTGTAATTCGAAAGTTTTGGAAGAACTTAGGCTTGAATCCGATGTAATTTGAGGGTTTTGGTGTTAATTGTGGTATTTTGATGATTGGAGCAAGTTTGAATGACGTTTTAAGATGGATTGACACTTTTGGTTGAGGTCCCGGGGGCCGCGGGGTGATTTCGGATAGCCATTGGGATGAAATTTGGACTTATGAGATTGCTGGTATGCCTGGTTTCTGGCATTTCCGCATCAGTGGAAAAGGAACTGCAGATGCGGTTGCGCAGGTGCGGAAGAAAGATCGCAGGTGCGTCATTGGCCTGGATGGAAGGATCCGCAGATGCGGTAGGGAAGCCGCATATGCGTGGCCGCAGATGCGGTAGAATAGTCGCAGGTGCGTAAAGGTGAGGCCTTGCTTCCGCAGAAGCGGGGACCGCATATGCGGACAGGGGACCACAAAAGCAGTCGTTGGTTTAATTAAGATCCGCGAAAGCGGAATTATAACCGCAGAAGCGGTAGCCGCAAATGCGATAAAGGAACCACAAATGCGAAAATCACTGTTCTCAGAAGGGTTTTAAAGCTTATTTTGTTCCGCGAGCTTAAGTCCATTTCCACCATTTTTGATCTACCTTGAGAGCTCTTGGATGGAATTTGAAGGGGATTTCGACTAGGTGTGATTGGAGGTGAGTTCCTTGGCCTAAATACATGAATTAATGGTAGAATTTGCATTGAAATTTGTAGAAATTCATCAAAAGAGGGTAAAGCTAGGGCTTGCGAATTTGATATTTCAAAGTGGAATTTGAGGGGTCAAATGGACTCCGATTTTGGTAATTTTTATATGTATAGACTCGTGGCGAGATAAGGAATCCGGTGATGTTAATTTTCTAATTTTTTGAGAAGTGGGCCCGGGGCTCGGGTTTTGTCAACTTCGTGAATTTCGATGTTTTTCGAGTCTTTTCGATTGGGTTATATTCCATTAGCCTATTGTAACGTATTCGTTGTGGTTTTGGCCAGATTCGATGCGCGAGGAGGTTGATTTGCGAGGCAAGGGCATAGTGAGCTAGGACTTTCGCCGGCTTGAGGTGAGTAATGGTTATAAACGATGTCCTGAGGGTTTGAAACCCCGGATTTGCACAACGTAGTGCTATGTTGAGGTGAGACACACGCTGCATGTCGAGCGTGGGGTCCATTACTGCGGGGGATTTGGACTTGGTCTATCCCGATTGATGATTCTACTATATTTTTGACGGAGGCTTAATTAATATCATTATAGTTTGGGCTAGTAGCCATGTTTGGGGCCCTGTGCCGACCTGTAGAACCGGTAGGGGCATTTGTACTGATTGACCTCACTTTACTTGTTAAAAATCACACCCTCAGTCATGTTTCTAATTGTTTAATAAAATATGAACTGGCTTGAAATGGCTAAACCAAAATGAGAGTAATATGAGGGCTGAAATCCCTATCTTATTTTAGTATGCCCGAGGGGCGAAGTTTATATTGACTGAGAGGGGTTGAGAACCCAATAGTGAGGATGACTATATTATGTGGATAGGGCTGCACGCCGCAGCAGTATACTTATATGGATCGGGATGCACACCGCAGCAGTATACTTATATGGATCGGGCTGCACGCCGCAACCGTATACTTATATGGATCGGGCTACACGCCGCAACAGTATATTATGTGGATCGGGCTGCACGTCGCAGCAGTATAGCGCTTGGGCTGTAGGAGCCCCTCCGGAGTCTGCACACCCTCAGTGAGCGCAGTCGACGATTATTATTGGACCGGGCTGCACACCGCAGCAGTATATATATATATTATGGATCGGGCTGCGCGCCGCAGCAGTATATTTATACGGATCAGGCTGCATGCCGCAGCGGTATACTATGATTTCGGTTATTGTGAGAAATAAATGAGTTGGGTACTGGCTTAAAGGATTTTTCCTGGCTTCTTCATTTAGTTGCTGTTTAAATGTTCTTACTGCTTGATATTGAACTGCTTAGTGCTCTTTACGAGATTTCTTTCCGTCAGTCATTATTTATTGCTATTACTCACTGAGTCGGAGTACTCACATTACTCCCTGCACCATGTGTGCAGATACAGGTATTCCGGAGGCGTAGATTGAGCTGTCTCTGCTGTTCAGATCTCACCGGAGTCATCGAGGTAGCTGCATGGCGTCCGCAGACCCGATTTCTCCCTCTATCCTCTTTACTTTCAGTATTTTAGACTATCTTTTGTTTAGGCTGTTTCTCAGACTTGTATTAGAGGCTCTTGACTAGTGACACCGGATCGGTGGGCTTGTAGTGATGTTATTACGTTCTTTCCGCGCATTGTATCCACTGTTTCAGACTTGTGTTTTATGTTAATTTGGTATTTGAACCCTGTTAATTGGTAACGAACTCTATGTGAGGGATTGAGAGTGCTGAAATGGTCAGGCTTGCCTAGCATTGTGTTGGGCGCCATCACGACCGGGGTTGGGGTCGCGACAATACCTGTCATATATGAATGGGACCAAGAAAAACAATCTGCGTAAGCTTTTAAAAATTCAATCAACTTACGTTTCATTTCCGGGTTGAGGTTGATTCCAGTGTAGACTTTTCTGTCTGGCCAATGTTCGAATAGCTCCATAGTCTCCAATCCTTCGATCGTTGTTTTAATATTCTCATTTTCCTTTGGTTCCTGAATAGTATCGGGCCTCGAATCCACATCTGTTTGCCCATCATCAGTTGAGGTTCGTGTTGATGCGTCCTCAACTGCATTCTGTGATTGCTATTTTTCGTCCCTTTCTGCGTTTGAGTCTGCTACGGAATTGATGCTTCGTGAAGCTTGTTGGTCACCACGGATTTTCCGTATTCCCCATTGTGAAGGGAACTTGATAACTTGATGCAAAGTAGATGGAACAACATCCATCTCATGAATCCATGGTCTACCAAGAATCATGTTATAAGCCATATCCATTTCTACCACTTGAAATTTGGTGTCTTTGACTACTCCATCAGCAAATGTAGTGAGTATTATCTCGCCTTTTGTTACAACACTCTAGTTGTCAAAACCGGACAATGTATGTGTTACCCCCCAGCAGTATTACATTACAGTGATGTTATGCTTTGCAGTATTAAGTTACGACAGTGTTGCACCCTGAAGTATTGTACGTTAAAATTTTGTTTTCTGTTAACCGATGTAGACTCGGGGATGAGATCATCTTGACGTCAACGTATTTAAGCTATTCATAACAAGCGATAAATAAGTGTTACGAAGGATAAAGGGGTACACGGATTAAAGAAAACGAGTTTCTTTGAAAGTGGCCAATTTGAAATAAAATACGGGTCGAGCAATAATACCCGATAATTATAAATTAGTACCATGCAAGGTACCATATGACCACGGCAGTATAATATATAAAGTATATTAAAAATAAATAAAATTTTAAGTAATTTGGGGCAATTTTTAAATTATGCGGGTAATTGGTTAATTATCGAGTAACGGGACATTACCCAGTTAACTAATAAGTGGGTAAAAGATTTCTAATCTCCACCCACTCTCCACGTGGAACAAGGCCACTAATTGAGAGAAATAACTCATTGAACATGTATATGTGTCTAAAGAATCTTAGACTTAAAGTCTTAGTAAGACTTGTCAATCTTATCCCACGACATTTAGAAGAAATACCTTGTAAAGGTTTCAAGGCCACAATCTGCCAAGGACTTGAAAACAGAAACATTTCATTTCAATTCATTAGAAGCCATTTTCGTCCAAACTTTAACAAATTAAACCAAAGAAAAAGCAGAACCATTTTTTGTTCAACAATTCAAGCTTCGTCCAAACGTCCAAGCTTCATTCCAATCAGATCAATTCGTCCAAAAATTTCAGCACCAAGCCAAGTTCGTTTCAATTTCAAGTAAATCCAAGTGTAAGATTTCGTTCATATTTCGGAGAAGCAGATTCGTTCAGATAATTCAAGAAGCAAGTATGTTAAGCTAAGCCCTTCCTCCATTTTGGCATGATCTCGTCATTACACAAGTTTGATAACGAGGCATAAAGAAAAATTCATATCCCGAAATTTACGTATATTTTGCTAGTCTCGCAAGTTACAATATTTTCTTTATCGGGACTTCATATTCATTTGAGTATTTCCTTTTTCCAGTCATGAGAGCAGAAAGTTTATATATATGGTATTACAGTATTTTCATTACCATCGAGCTATAATCGATGGGCAGGCCCCTATTGGGCAACCTCTGATCAGATGGTAAGTTATATACCGAGCCTACTGTGGCCGAGCGCATATGGGCGAGCCCAGTTGGTCGAGATACAGAGCCTTGTATGGCCGAGTGCTTATGACCGAGCCTACTATGGCAGAGCAGTTATATATATATATATATACCGAACCTTATAGGGCCGGAAAACTATTTTACTTACTATATTGAGAGAGTTGAGTTAGTATCAGCAGGTAAGCATATCTTCAGATTATCTCTGACTTCCAGCTATTTGCAGTTATTATATTATCAGTTCAGTTTCAGCTTTCAGTATATTGCCTTACATACTCGGTACATTATTTCGTACTGACGTCCCTTTTGCCTGGGGACGCTGTGTTTCATCCCTGCAGGTTCTGATAGATAGGTCAAGAGCCCTCCACGTAGGCTATCAGCTCAGCGGAAGATGTTGGTGCGCTCCATTTGCTTCGGAGTTGCTTGTTTGGTTAGTATGATTTAGACGTGTATTGTTTGGTATGGCAGGACTCTTTCCCGACCTTTATGATATTTATGTACTCTTAGATGCTTGTGGACATATATCGTGTACGTGAAAGATTGTACGGCCTTGTCGGCCTATGTTTTGAGTTTATAAATAGTTATGTTGGCCTATTAGGCTCGTATGTCACATGTATATGATGATGCAATAAGAAAGATACGTTACGTTGGTAGTCGGTTGAGTAAGGTACCGTGTACCTGTCGCGGCCCATCGGTTTGGGTCGTGACAAAAGTGGTATCAGAGCAGTTCTGTCCTAGGGAGTCTATAAGCCGTGTCTAGTAGAGTCTTGTTTATAGGTGTGTCGTGCATCACACTTATAAGCAGGAGGCTGCAGGGCATTTAAGACTGTCACTCTTTCTTCTTACTCTAGATCGTGTGGTAGAGCTCACTTATAAGAATTCAAGTCCTGAACTTCTATTCGTAATAAGACGATGCCTACATTCAGAAAGACGATCGATAAGAGATATAGCCGTGGAATTGTTGATTTAGAGGAACTCGATTTTGCATCTTGCTTATGATAAGTAAATGTGAGGTCTTTAGCAAATCATGGGTGTACTGAAAGGTGTAAGCCTCTTGATAAGGAACCTTAAGGAAAGAATATTTATCCACCTTTATGGTGAAAGACAATGCTTTTAAGAAGTAAAAGAAGCAAGGTGAACAAGGGTACGAGGTGCCCAGTTAATGAAGATTATCGGTATTACAGTTCCGGCAGAAAAATATAAGCATTAAGAGTTACCCTCAACAGTAACAGAGGTATGTACAATTGGTCGTACCCATCTCAGTTATGCCCTATGGGGGCTAACAGGTGTTGGGGTTAGAGTAAACCAAAATGGTGAATGGATTGTTTGTGTTAGTTGACATTTCTGAAGTATATTGCAAGTGTGCTAGTAGACCTCCTCGTGAGACACCTGGATGGTGCACCCCAAAATATTAAATCTAGATATGAGCACTGGAAGCCTTGAAGGAATAAATAGTACCTTAGTGTGGCTCCCGCCCCCAGTAAAGAAAGAATGTTAGGCAATTGAAAGAGCCAAGGGATGGAGCAAGGGAAGCCAAAAGCAAAAGAATGTTTTGTTCGAGTTTTTAGAGTAAAGCAGTATACATAGATAATTAGAGGGAGATAAGAAGAGAGTTAATGAAGCATTATGAGTAAGATATGATACACGGATGATAACGGTAGGTCAAAAAAATGATGACAGTATTACAGAGTTTACAGTCAAGTGAAGGGAAAGACAAAATATGACAGGCCTTGAGACAATAAAAGAATATAGGCCATAAAGTCATATCCTCATTTCGAGAAATAAGTTCGCAACTCTAGTGCGATTACCAAGAGGAAAAGTTAGACCCCAGAGTAATAGGAATTAACATGGACTGGTGAATCAGATAAATTAAATATGAATTACGGGCTGAGTGATTTGAGAATAGTCAGCATCATGAGAATTTAAGATCGCGTTCCGGTAATAATAGGACGGACAACAGAACAAGATTCTTGAGAAATTCAGAGAATGGTCATTCAGGAAGACGCTTCCCTAAAGCAAGCAATGTTAGCAAAGTTAAGCTTAAGGGACTGTATGTACCAGTTACATTAAGTGTCACCCTCGCAAGTAAGGGCTTTGTCATCCTTGGTACAGAAGGATTGCCGCAAGGCGAGTAAGGATCATTGATGTTGAGAAACGACGCCAAAGATGAAGAGGTAAAACATCTATAGGTAGATCCTCGTGGCTTCAGCTCTTAGTACACCCCTAAAGGGGGGAATATGGAGTGATGTGACATTAAGTCAGAATTAAGTGGTTCTAGTGACTATGGAATGGTAAAGGAAGAATGCGATAAATGAAAGAGGAATGAGATGGCACTTATCCAATTCTTACAGATACGCTACGATTCAAGAATATTGTGCAAGCAAGATGTCAAGGAGAGGAAGTAAAGGTTCCTGCCTGAGCTATTATTAATAAATAAGGAGCCAGTGCGAGACGTAATTTAAGACAAAGGAAATAACCCAAGAAAGATTAAGAGGAATATTGATATGAGAATGGGCCAACAAGTAGTTAGTAATTGGTCAGGAAGATCCCTGTTATGGCTAAACAGGAGGTTATAGACGAGTTATCAGATCGTGTAAGATAAACATAGTAGAACCCAACATGGAGAATTCAGCCTCGAAGAATATCATTATAATACTTGAGATATATTCAAATAAGAGTCGGGGTAGTTAAAGGTACTGTATGAGTATTACGGGGATAAAAGAAAGTGCTACTGGGAAGGCAGTTAAAATATCAGTTCAGAAGCAACCATACAAGCACAAGGGCATGGAAGTAAGCAACTACGGATGATTATATGCAAGTAAGGACATCAAAAAGGTCTGTTATAAGCTCAGAGCTTTACGAGAGTCAAGGGTTCTCCCTAAGTACTACAACGAAAGACTAGCTGAGGAGATAAGAAAGAAGACTTCAATCTAAGCACAACGACCTAAAGAGGAAATGATCGTGTAACAACAATCTCGCAACAACATTGTAAGCATTCCAAAGGAAATTGGCAGCTACTGTGGCTAATGAACGGGAAGTAAGAGCTAAAAGTAATATTCGAGATCATATGAGTTGTATGAAAACTCTGGCAATTGTGGGCACTAAGATAAGCTAAGTATGGACACAACAAGGGGGCAGAAAGACCAGGAAAAGTAATAGCTTACGTTGAAAGAAAGCTAAGATGGAACATAAGAATTATTCGATCAATGATCCAGAGTTAGTATGTTATGGATACACTCAAGATTTTGGAGCATTATCCAGGCAGCATATTTGTTGACAATCATACAGCCATAGAAGACTCCGGTATAAGTTAAAAGAAAGAATTGAGCCCAGGGCATAGACAAAGGATTGAATTGTTAGAAGATTGTGTCGTGGATATTCCATAACGCCCATGAAAGGCTAAGGTAATAACTGATACCATGAGCCACAGATCGGAAGATAGCTTAAGCCTACGTAAAGGCTGATCAGAAGGAAGAGTAAACTAAAGAATTACATCACCCAAGTAAATCAGGAGTCTGATTATTGGACCTAGAAAAATTATAGAATTTGTGCTTGAGAACATGACAGAATCACTCTTAATATCAGATGTTCAAGAGATATATCACAACAACCATAATCTTAACGGCTCTACAAGGAAGCAAGTTAGAAGAAGTACCAGCCTCATAAGAAGTCAGTACGAAGCTCCCACCACATTGTGTATGTACCAAAGGTGCGAGTATTATAATAGAGCTTCAAGTTATGGACGGGAATTATACCTAGGTGAAAGGGAGGTCAGGGAAGATATAGAAGATACGATGCGAGATTTTAAGGTAAGTAAGGTAAAGGTGAACAACGTACGAGATACTCAAAGGCAGAAGATCGTGAATAGTCCATACTTCGGATAGAAGGCTATAAGCACGGGGATCCAATAACCAGGAATGATAGCGGCATCGTCGCGGCATGTCTTCCAGCCTATAGTTTCTAAGTACTGAGAGATCTGATTAAGAGAGTAGAGAAAAGTTGGACACAATGTGATGTCTCGCTTGACGTTCCAGAATAACATAAGAAAATCTATAGTGCAAGCAAGTTAAAGGAAAGTTGCCGTATGGTAGAGCGACAAAGTTTTAACGAAACATGAGAAAGGATGAGGAAAGGCAAGTGAAAAGGTGACGAGAATGGATAATTCCTCGGGATTAAGTCCATGGAAACAAGAGAGATAATGGTTTCTCTAAGTTATTGAAAGTTCAGTATAGCCTAAATAAACTCAAAGGAGTCTAAGATTAATAGCATTTGGAAGGAATAAAATGCTGACTTGGTAGTAAAATGAGGGTATAATTGTGACAGATAAAGGATAACGTTTGGGCCTTCGTTTGAATAATGATTTGAAAAAAAAAAGAAGAAAAGGAGAAAAGATTTCTCTGGCGGAACGAAATTAAGATAGCCCCATAAGGTGAATCACATTGAGACACTATGAAATACGATTACGGGAGTCACCCTGAATATTCCTTGATGTGACATAAGCCCTAGGGGCAAAAGTATTACGTAAGGAGTTTCGAGTTATCAGTGGTATATCGTAGATTAACATTGAGGTGAATCAACAATAGATGGACAAAAGTCACAAAGTATGAGATGAGATTAGGCTATCATTCTAAAGATGAGCAGTGATGAGGGAGCACTAAAGGATTTAAATTTATACATATGTAATAAGCAACGAGAGTAAGCTGGGATTTGGTAGGAGACCTCAGCAACGATAAATTAAGGTAAGAGTTATGGCAATAAATCCATACGGATGGCTAAACGGACCTATGCAATTAGATATAGCAATATTCGTGAATTCAACAAAGTACCAAGCGAAGAACTTCAGTATACTCATATATACCCAAAGGGACATCTTATCAAGCTCTACATATGAAGCCTAGAGATTGGGCACACTTACAAGGTCAAAATTGTACAGGCTGCATGATGAAAGGTAGCAACAGTTACGAGATTGGAAAGATTCCGACTACAAGTTGTGATGTGAGAAGGAGGCCTAAGGGGGAAATACCCTGGACTTTGGAAATATCACAGAACATGCGCCTAGATGGCAAGGGAAGTTCTAAAGTATTCCAAAATATAAATTATGAAAATGATAAGTGCATCAGTCAACATTCGAGGACGAATGTTCCAAAGGGGGGAATAATGTTACCCCCCATCAGTATTACATTACGGTGATGTTACGCTTTGCAGTATTAAGTTACGACAGTGTTGCACCCTGAAGTATTGTACATTAAAATTTCGTTTTCAGTTAACCGATGTAGACTCGGGGATGAGATCATCTTGACGTTAACGTATTTACGTTATTTATAACAAGCGATAAATAAGTGTTATGAAGGATAAAGGGGTACACAGATTAAAGAAAACGAGTTTCGTTGAAAGTGGCCAATTTGGAATAAAATACGGATAATACCCGATAATTATGAACTAGTACCATGCAAGGTACCATATGAACACGGTAGTATAATATATAAAGTATATTAAAAATAAATAGAATTTTAAGTAATTTGGGATAATTTTTTAAATTATGCGGGTAATGGTTAATTATCGGGTAACGGAACATTACCCAGTTAACTAATAAGTGGGTAAAAGATTTCTAATCTCCACCACTCTCCACGTGGCACAAGGCCCCTAAGTGAGAGAAATGACTCATTGAACATGTATATGTGTCCAAAGAATCTTAGACTTAAAGTCTTAGTAAGACTTGTCAATCTTATCCCATACATTTAGAAGAAATACCTTGTAAAGGTTTCAAGGCCACAATCTGCCAAGGACTTGAAAACAGAAACATTTCATTTCAATTCATTAGAAGTCATTTTCGTCCAAACTTTAACAAATTAAACCAAAAACGTGAGAAAAGCAGAACCATTTTTCGTTCAACAATTCAAGCTTCATTCCAATCAGATCAATTCATCCAAAAATTTGAACACCAAGCCAAGTTCATTCCAATTTCAAGTAAATCCAAGTGTAAGATTTCGTTCATATTTCGCAGAAGTAGATTCGTTCAAATAATTCAAGAAGCAGGTATGTTAAGGCTAAGCTCTTCCTTCATTTTGGCATGATCTCGTCATTACACAAGTTTGATAACGAGGCGTAAAGAAAATTTCATATCCCGAAATTTACGTATATTTTGCTAGTCTCGCAAGTTACAATATTTTCTTTATCGGGACTTCATATTCATTTGAGTATTTTCTTTTTCCAGTCATGAGAGCAGAAAGTTTATATATATGGTATTACAGTATTTTCATTACCATCGAGTTATAATCGATGGGCAAGCCCCTATTGGGCAACCTCTGATCAGATGGTAAGTTATATACCGAGCCTACTGTGGCCGAGCGCATATGACCAAGCCCAGTTGGTCGAGATATAGAGACTAGTATGGTCGAGCGCTTATGACCGAGCCTACTATGGTAGAGCAGTTATATATATACCGAACCTTATAGGGTCGGACAACTATTTTACTTACTATATTGAGAGAGTTGAGTCAGTATTAGCAGGTAAGCATATCTTCAGATTATCTTTGACTTCCAGCTATTTGCAGTTATTATATTATCAGTTCAGTTTTGGCTTTCAGTATATTGCCTTACATACTCGGTACATTATTTCGTACTGACGTCCCTTTTACCTGGGGACGCTGCGTTTCATGCCCGCAGGTTCTGATAGACAGGTCAAGAGCCCTCCACGTAGGCTATCAGCTCAGCGGAAGATGTTGGTGCGCTCCATTTGCTTCGGAGTTGCTTGTTTGGTTAGTATGATTTAGACGTGTATTGTTTGGTATGGCGAGACTCTGTCCCGACCTTTATGACATTTATGTACTCTTAGAGGCTTGTAGACATATATCGTTTACGTGAAAGATTGTACGGCCTTGTCGGCCTATGTCTTGATTTATAAATAATTATGTTGGCCTATTGGGCCCGTATGTCACGTGTATATGATCACGTGTATATGATAATGTAATAAGAAAGATACATTACGTTGGTACTCGGTTGAGTAAGGTACCAAGTGCCCGTCGCGGCCCATCGGTTTGGGTCGTGACACTCATGACCCGAGAACGTCATTTCATGGCATGCGAATCCTTTATCTCATGATTCATGGCCCGGGACGTCATGGTCTAAGGACGTCATCCTCACTATCCAAAGACAACCTTCATGGTCCAAAGGGAATTCGCATCATGTTTAAATTCTCACAATAATCTATATACTCGCATGCGTCGTGTTTTTGAGTTTTGCATGTGATCCAGGAAGTAACCGTTTTTCAAACGGGAGCAACCTTCGCTCCGGTTTCCGCTCGCACCTTTTACACTTTGGCATTATTTCAAACGTAATCGACTCCTATCAATTACTCGCGTTTACTCTATAACCAGTCAGATACCTGCCCTGTGATGCATCCGTTCCGATTCAGATTCACCTTCATAACTCCACATAAACCCATCCGTTACTATCCTTCCCAAAAGAACCCTTTCTGAAACACACGACCGTTCCTATAAGAATTCCAACAGTTTCACTCACTGTTGGGTCCAGAACTACACACAGCCTGATTCCGGTAAAACTGGGGATATGTAGGCAGCTCGGAGACCAGGGTGCGGCCTATATATTTTCAAAACACCCATTCAGTCAAAATCGGTCATCATTTCTTTACCAGACAACTCTTTCATCCTTCCCGGGTAAAGAGGAGCAGCTGTTGATACCCAGTTTTTTCCTTATATATTTTAAATATGCATATATATTTTCAAAATAGTGCACGCATTATTATTAGATTTACAAACATGCATAAGCGTTTTTATAATTTTCCTATAATTTTAATGGCTTTAAATAAATTTATTTCTGCATTTTTTACTATACAAATATCCAATAATTATCCCTCATATTATTTTTATGATGATTTAATCATCTAAATTTATCATTTATGCTCATATAGTGCTTAAATATTTTAATTGCATTTTTATAATTACATTTACATTTTTTAAGGCTAGAATTGCACATTTTGCAATAATAGCCCATATATACGCATAATTATATTATCTATACAAAAAATGACTTTTTATATTTTTATAATGTTAAGTAATTATTTTAAATTATTTTCATACACAAATGACATTTTTTATTATTTATTAACTATTTTTATAAATTATTTTTACTGATTTAATTGGGTATTTAAAATCTAGCCCTTTTTTCTAATTAATTTCGGACCTACCCAGCCCAATACATTAACCAACCCAATTACTTTAACCCAATTATCCAAACCCAATTACCCCAAGCCCATACCCAAACCCGTCCGAATTAACCCGCCCAGCCATGATCTCTAATCCTAGCCATTGATCTCAGAAGATCAACGACTCCCAATCATCCACACCCCTTTAACTATACTATACCCCTAACCCTAATTTATTTTCCCCCACCCGCAGTCATTGAATCCTCTCGTCTCTTCTTTTACTCTCTCAAACCCTAATCCGCCGTCACCATTTCGCTGTGATTCCTACCCAGAAATGGAATCATTTCTCGATTCCTTACCATATCTGGTCGTACCTCTTTACTAGCTACTCATTTTTTATGTTCCTTGACTGGTTTGCCTCAAATGGCAAGTTGACCTCGAGAGATTCGAACCATATCTGGTTCAAAATCTCTTATATTTTGGTTATTTCCATCTATATTCATCCTAACCTCTGTGAGTACGAATATTTTTCGTACCTTTTAGTTAGGGTTTTGGACCTCTGGTTCAAACCAAATTTTGGTTTATTTTTGGTTTCAATTATTTAATTACTTCTCTTAATGTTTCTATCTTTAACTCTGGCGTTAATTGCTGACTAATTTTATTTACCCCAAAAATTAGTGCTTTTGAAATCTTTACTGAGATTCCAGTATTTCCTTTATCGTATGGCACTGATATTTCCTTATCTGGTTCGATTTACCTATTCTATTATTTCCTTACCTTATTTGATTTGGAACTTGAACACTGATTGATTATGTATAATATTTTCCCTAATTTAAGTAATATTGCCTGATTTTATGCTATTATGTTCTGTTAATTGATTGAATTCGACTTAAGTTGATTCTACTTCTATTTTCATTCCTTACTTGTGTATGATTGACTTATTACCTTATTTGTGTGCTCTAACTCAGTGCTATTTAAACCCTTCCCTTTTCCCCTTAAGAACAAGACTCGAACTCTCCTATTCTCACTACTAAAAACTTAAGCTCTCTTGCTCTTTTATTCTGATTTCTGTGCTAAGTATCTCTTGATTTTGGCTGGCTGAAAGCCAAGGCCAAAATTATTCTGGAATCCCATTGATGTGGTATACTTACTTGCTTTCTCACTTAACTGGTATGCCCTAACCTTTGCAATTCCATTCTCTGTGCTTTGCTTGACTAGTCTGTTTCAATTCCTAGCATGACTCTGTCCTTTATGTGATTATGTGATCTCATCTAGCAGCACTGTTAACTTAGGACTAATTTGTTCTGAATAATATGAATCCATTTTATAGTTTAGCCTAAGATTTAGTTGTCTCATGCATTGCTTGTTAATTCTATACTTGTTTTGAACTTTGCACATTACCAGCATGTAATTAGTTAGCTTGTTGCTTAACTCATATGTCATGTTTAAACTCAAATGTTTCAGCCCAATTATTTCTGTGATTAAACCATTATTGTCTTAATTACTAGCATGAGTATTTAGCCTAATTAACTTCAACTTATTTGAACTATGTTTTTAAGCATGAATTTTGTATGTTTCCTTGGTGTAGTTCTGCCTGCAACTCCATGTTCTTAATCCTATTTTTCTGAAATCAAACTATCTTTTTAAAAACCTGGCCCTCCCTCTTTTTACATACTCTTAGTCCCATAGGTTCTCAACCACCCAGTGTGAGCACTGCATAGGGTCCTTGAGACTCTTTTGAACTCTGACACACTGGGGGGCTGATTTTTCAATCTCTCAAACTCTCTATGAATGTGTGGTTTTGGTGTGAGCATTGCCCGGGGACCCTGAGGCTCTTGGGAACTTTGACACACTGGAAGCCTGGTTCTAATGTGCTGTGGATGAATCATTGCTATGCTTCAAAGTTGTTATGTGGAAGGCTTGGTTCCCAGGTTTATTTGGGCCTATGAAGGCTCCCTATAGTGTAATTGATATCATTATGTAATTCATTCGGCTATTCTGGTCTGTAATAACTCTGTAATAACAAATTTGGGGATATTTAGTAAATTTGGGGCGGGGGGGGTTCTTCTTATATCTTTTGTTAAAACTGGGTAGAAATCCTGCATATAGGATTTAATTATGCTGATGAATTATGTGAGCATTATACTGTGCTTAGAAATCTTGCCTATAGGACTTTCATGATCATTTTGATTCTGTATTTTACATTTGCATACTAGAGATCCTACTTATAGGACTTTCTTTCAATTCTGTACATTAGAAATCCTGTTCATAGGATCTATATATGTTTTCAACAAATGTGCATTAGCAAGTGATAACTAGGGATTCTAGTCTATTTTATGCTCCTTTTTGCTTGAGTTTTGGATTAAAAATGTATACAAGTAATCCCGAAAGCTTACATGTTGTGCTTGTTTGCAGTGTTTGGTCAAAAAGTGACAAGAAAGTCAAAACCAGCTCAAAAAGGAGTGAAACCTGCACAAGTGCAAAGTCAAGTCAAAGCACCGCTACAACGGAAAATCCACCGCGGACGCAGAAGACCCACCGCAACCGCAATCCTTTTATCGCGGTCCGTGGTGGCATGGTTCAGAGAGCTTGATTTTGGGGGTTACCAATCACCGCTGATCGTGGTGCTTTTGTCGGCAGCGGTGCCCTTACCGCAGCCGCGGTCTGTGGTGGCATGATTTAGAGAGGTGGAGTTTCCTGGGATTTCATGTTATCGCGGTCAGCCTTGTATAAATACTTCTTTTTTAGATTTTTAGGTTATCTGTTGTTTAGCTGAGCACGTGAACCACCTCTTTTTACCTTTTTGAGTAATTTCATAGCTAGTTTAGCAATTAATCTCAGTACTTTATCTTGTAATTAATTATATGGATCAATCTACATCTAAATCTATGATTTCTTCTTCAATTATGAGTAGCTAGACCCATTAGCTAGGGTTGTGGCTCAACTCTAGCGTGGGTATTTGATGGGTCTCCTATTTTAGGGCTTAGTTGTTTATGGGTGATTGTTATTTGGCCTGATTGTGTTTTTCATGTTGAATTAGTAGTTGCAAACACTAATTTGTGCCTTTTTGACTTGGGCTCTTCTTGAGAAAGAGAGCTTGAGTCTAGGAAAATCAGGCTGACAAGGAATTGGGGCGTATTCAAGAGATTGCTAGCCCCAATTAAAGGGTTAATCCTAGAGATAGTAATACCCGACTTGAGCCTACATTGCTTGCACAAATTTGACACCCAATTGGTCTTGAAAAAGTCAATTAGGGCAAAGTCACTCAAACTACCGAGAGGTATAGAGTGAGTAGTTTCGTGCATTGGGTATATCACGAACCCAAACATAACAATTTTGCCTTAGGTATTAGAACCCATTAAATATTCTCCTAGGGGAAAGTCGCTTCCCTAGTGCCTTTTCATCAATTAAGAAAACCCTACAAAAAGATATCATACTTAGTCTAATTTCCTGCATCATTAGTGTTAATTTAGAATAATGAACTATCAAAGCATGTTTAGAAGTGTAAACAATTACTTTGCACATTGCTAGTGTAGATAGGAACCCAATTCCAAACTATTTCTAGCTCCCTGTGGATTCGATCCCGACCTTCTCGGGTAAAAGCTGCATCGACTGCTCTTGCCACTCTATTGTGGTGTAGGGTTGGACCCGATCAGCAAGCATGCCTATAGGGTCTTGTTGTTTGAATTAACTGTCCTTCCTGGCAATTTGTTTAATTTCTGCCCGTACCCAATTAACAGATATCATGCCTAAAGGACTTTAATCCATTCAAACCTAGAAATCATGCCTATAGGATTTAAATCCATTCAAACCTAGAAATCATGCATATAGGGTTTAAATCAATCCGGCAATAGATATCATGCCTATAAGACTAAAAATTAATTTCAAATTTAGAAATCATGCCTATAAGGTTTAAGTCAATTCAGTAATTAGAAAGCATGCCTATAGGAAATAAAATCTATTTTTACGTGTTAAAATCAGTGCTACGCTTAGAAACCATGTCTATAGGTCTGTAATTAATAAGCTCGTAGAAATCATGCCAATAGGATCCTGTTCTAAATTCAATTGTTATTGTCAATCACTTAGGCGATGTATCTGTAGGACTTAATAATTCTGGGTTTATAATTGTGACATTACTGCTTGAAGTGCCCAGATTCATGCTGAATAAAATCAGTAGGCAAATAAATAGGTCTTAATGCTCGCCTTAACAAAGCTGTCTCTGCACTCTGTTTTCTCACATAGATATCCTGCCTATAGGATCCCAAGTTAATGAAGTTTACTGATTCAATTGCGTGCTTTTGTTGCCAATGTGTGGAGGTCAATGTGAGCCCATACTTGTCCTTTATCTGCAAGTCCTATTTGTTTTGTCTGTCGCCTAGATTTCATATTTTTTTAAGTAACATAGGTTGGTCTAGAACCATCCCAAATAGAGGTCCTAATACCTCCAGGGCCATAGGTAAGGGGCGGGTAGTGCACGCATAGGGTACGATTTAGAATCAACTAGTGCGCTTAAGTCACAACCTAAAGATAGTAATTGGGTAGTAAGGAGATGATAGCCCGTGTGATAATGCTATGAGTAAGACCCCGATTTGAGGGAGTTACAAAGTATTGCATGGAATGATCCTATAGGCTAAAAAACTTAGGACCACCCCCTTACACCCCCGTTTAAAGTAAATTGAATATTGTATTTTTCCAAATTATTTTCTTCCCTTTTTTAAGACTAATTCGCTTAATTTAAGTTCGGCCGGGACCCACCGTTGTGGACCTCGAGGGGTGCCTAACACCTTCCCCTCAAGGTAATTTCGAGCCCTTACCCGATCTCTGGTGATGTAAACTGGTTATATGAGTTAATTTCTCTAGGTGCCCTAACGCACCTTAATCCGTTAGGTGGTGACTCTTCCGATTTCCTACCCTCAAAAAAGGAGTTGTCCCAGAAATGTCGAAACCCGATTTCGCGAGAAAAAGGGGGCGCGACATTCCCAACTTGTCGAGTTTCGACGAAACTTATTTTCTTTAATTCTTTTAGCTTCTAAGCCTTCCAGCCATCTTTTTACTTGTTATTCATGGTGTTCAATATTTGTAACCTCCACGATAACATGATTAACTTACTTTATGTAGTTTCAAAGATGATCTCATTTCTAAGCTTGCATCAATTGACTTGCGATGTATTCTTACGTACGAAAACATGGGGTGTAACACTATTCCCCCTTTGGATCATTCGTCCTCGAATGTTGACTGATGCTATTATTAGTCTCAGAACCTACAACTCTTGCGAATACTTTAATACTGTCCGTGTCATCTAGGCAACTGTTTTGTGAATAAATCTAAAGGCCAAGGAATTTCCCCCCCTCTTTAGGCCTCTTTCTCAAACCACGACCTGTGGTTGGAAATCTTCCAATCTCGTAATTGTTGCTACCTTCTGTCTTGTAGCCTGTACGACTCTGCCCTTGTACGCGCGCCTACGCGACTCTTTGACTTTGTTATTGACTTGGTGCCGGGCACTCAGCCCATTTCTATTCCTCCGTATCATATGGCACCAGCTGAGTTGAAGGAATTGAGAAAACAACTTCAAGAACTTCTTGATAAGGGGTTTATTAGGCCTAGCATGTCGCCTTTGGGTGAACCGGTTCTGTTTCTCTCTCTTTGAAAAGTGCTTCTCTTATTTTTCCTCTAGCTTCTAGCCAATCTCTAGGCCTCACTTTGCAATCATATACATAACTATGACAAGCTGTCCCTCTAGGAACCTATAGGTATACTGAAGTTCTTCGCTTGGTACTTTTTCGAACTTACGACTATTGCTATATTTTATTTCATAACCTCGGTTATCTATCCTGATGACTTTACTGCATCTAGGTAGTTCATACTATACCATAACACTTATTCCGATTTATTATTATTGAGGTCTGCTACCCTGCTATAGGTTACTCTCTCGCTGCTTATCCTATATGTATAAATCTAAGTCCGTTAATACTTCCTCATTACAGTGCATCTTAAGAATGGTATCCTAATCTTATCTCATGCTTTGGAACTTTTATCCATCAATTGTTGATTCACCTTAATGTTGGCTATAATCCACTAGTGATAACTTGAAACTTCTTACGTAATGCATTTTCACTAGGGCTCAAATCTCGTTGGCTAACATCTGAAGTTATTTGCTTGATCCACCTTAGGGACGATACTATACTTCAATAACCATATTTCATAGAATCTCAACGTGATTCATCTTATAAGAGGTATTCTAATCCCGTGCAATGCATAAAATCCCTTCTCATTGAATCATTACTTTAATCAAAAGCTATATTCCTAAACATCATCCTCATATCGTTTATCACACTCACACTCCTATTCTACTACATGGGTAACATTCCATCTCTTTTAAATGCTCATAGTCTTAAACTCCTCCGAGTTCATTCAAGCTATACTAAGCTTTCTATAACTTACGAAAAACATCAGCTCTCTCATTTTGATGGGCTTAATCCCGAGGTCTTACTTATTCTCGTCACCATCTCACTCACCTTTTCTTATCCTTACTGCCGTCTACCCAAAACTTTGTCGCTCTACCATACTTTAGCTTGCGACCTACATGTATCTATCCATACTGCTTGCAACCTTCATTTAACTTGCTAGCACCTAGATTTCCTTATGTTATTGTTGAACCTCAAGTGAGACATCATGTCGCCTCCAGCTCTTCTTCACTTTCGTAACTAGACCTCTCGGTACCTGGAAACCATAGGCTAGAAGATATGATACTGACGACACCACTATCAATTCTGGATACTGAATCACGACGCTTCTAGCTCTATATTTGAAGTCTGGACTATCCATAACCTTCCGTACTTGAGTATCTCGTACTCTCTTCACATTTACTTACTTACCTTTAAATCCCGTATCACATCTTCTGTCACATTCATAACCTTCCTTCCACATAGGTGGAATTTACATCCACACCTTGAAGCTTTACTGTAATACTTGCACCCCTGGTGGATATACAATCTAGCATAAGATTCATACTGACTTCTTATGACTCAGCTCTATGGAACGATCCGGAAACGAAAGAAGGGTAACATTTCCTAAATGCCCTGTAGCCTCTACATTATATGTGTGGCGCAGAACACACCCATAAGTGAGACTCCACTAGACACAACTTTGTAGACTCCCTAGGACACGACTGCTCTGATGCCACTTTGTCAAGCCCCAAACCTGGGGAGGAGGGTCTGGCACTTAGTGTCGTACTTTCCCGAGCGAACCACTCTAAAACTCATGATCATTTGACAAAAACTAGAACATACATAGGCCGACTTAGCTGAACTGGTTCTTTCTATAACTATTATGGGCCAAAATATCCACAACTCGTACTGTGTAACTGTAAGTTGGCAAATATTGTATTAGCGAGCCATCGTACTCAAAAATATGGATACACACGGGCAGTCAAGTCCTCTGACATGTTGTGCATACTGAACCTGTGTCTACAAATCCTCTAAGAGTATCTGGCATCAAAATATGGTCATTACAGGATATATATATATATATATATATATATATATATATATATATATATACATAGGACAGTTTGATAACCTCTAGACTCGGTTGTACTCCGGATGAAATAGAGATTTGCCAATTCTCAGCTGGATATAAACTCCTTCTATGATAAGAGCCCGTCAAACTGGATATTTGAACCTGCAGGCATAAATGCAGTGCCCCAACGATGAGACATTAGTACAAAGAAATGTACTAAGTATGTAAGGAAGATAACATATGAATAACTTAATTGAAATTGAATTGACATGTATATATGATATACTGAAAATCTGGAGGGTCAATGAGATCCGAGAATCATACTTTTATTCTGGCTCGTAACATATCTAAGTATTGAATTACCCCACTTACCATACAAAGGATGTAGACTGAAAAGGGAAGGCTCCGTTGGCCGAGAACATCTAATGTCGCAATTGTCGTATATACATCTAATTCTTGTCATGGTATACCCGAACTTGTTTCCATATGCAATTTGTACTGGAAACCATCATATTATGGAACTTCATCTATGACATTGCTCTAGCCACCATACCTTATATATGAATACTTACCTAAGACAGATCAAATATCTCTAGGGCTACACTGAAACATAAAAGTGGCACTTACGGGTTTCATAAGAGACCGTCCGTAAGGCTCACTCATAAACATGAATAACAGTGGCTCGTACACGTAAGATAGTAGACCGTCCGTATGACTCATAGTTGTCACGCCCCAACCTCGGGAGGCGCGACCGGCACGCAATCGAGTGAACCCAACTAAGCAAGCCTTTTGAACACTTTCTACCCAACTCACTATGACTAAGAAAACCATGCTTTCATTTATTTAGACAGTAGGAAAGATCGTACATATAACATTGCTAGTTAATTTCATATAACCACATTTAAACCATAGTTAAGTTTCCAAGATTTCATACAGTTTAGAAGAACAAGAGTTTAGAATTACAACACAGTTCATTGACCGATCCATCACCCGTACATAACCCACACATACGTCTACGAAGCCTCTAAAGATGCAAAAGACAATTATGATAATGCCGGCAACAAGGCCCCGACTATACCTCAAAAAGTGGAAATTTATAACAAAAGACATACAACATAACCCCTGGAAGAAAAGGGGCTCACCAAGGTTGCTGAGTGGAGGATGCTCCGCTACCTACGATCGGCACTTTCTGCTATGGAGCCACCTACATCCATTCCAAGATGTAGCGCCCCCGGCAAAAGGGATGTTAGTACCATGGAATAGTACTAGTATGTATAACTAAACACCATCTCATTAGAAAGAACTATCATACAAGAACAAAGAAATCATAAAGATCAATCAAAAGCTTTAAACGATCAGTACATCATCAAATAAAAGGATCATATAACTTTCACATAATTTCCATAGCTTTAGGTTGGGGCATTTAATACTGTTCATCATCATTTACAATACCACCGCTTTCTCCGATCACGACCCGATCGGCTAGGTTGCCTCATTTGAGACATGTATCTCAATCACAATCTCATTCTCACTTTCCGGATTTAATATCGGCACAATACCACCATGTATGCGGCATGGCGTCTGATCACGGCCTGATCGGCTAGGCCGTCTTACCAAGACATTGTTCCTTTTTCATTAATCATCTCATTTCAATCTTTATTTCACATATATCAATTCATAGGCACTTGGGGCCACAATTATCACATCATACTTGGCACTAGGCCACATTTCATAACTCAAGCTCTTTTTCCCCACATTTCACATCATTTCCACTTTCAACATTAACCTTGCAATTTAGGATAATAGGCACATACAAGAGAAATTCAAGTTGTAAGCATAGAGAAGATTTCACATAGTTTGGCATAACAATCTCAGTTTACACTTGACTTGAAGTCTAAGAATTTCAACACATGGTTCACATTCTTGACACATCCTTAAATTACCAAGAATAGTATATTGAACACACTGAGACACACCTTTCACATATATATTTGTAACACCAATTCATGAGAGATAATAATCAATACATCAATCAAATTTCGGTCTTACAATATTTGCATGGACACCAAAGGAGCTCAATTTCTAAGAAGAGGGGTTTTTAGCCATATATACCTCATTAGAGCTTTCCTTAAATTCTTACAATATTCCGGAACTCTTAGCAACTTCGATCTATTTTATGAAAATTACAAGTTGAACCAAAAATTAGAGAGATGATTAAGATTCTAGCTCATTTGAGTATATTATCAAGCACTAAGTGTGCATTGTGATTTTAGGACCTTTTTGTGAGAGATTTTTATCATCCTACACCCGATTTGTTATATTTTTAGCTCACAATCTCCCCATACCCTATTATCATTCATGCATGCAAGATAATCAATCCTTATACCCATGAACCCACTTGTTAATCACTTTTTTAATAGGAATTTCGAAATCAAGGTTAGGGCACAAGTTCTTACCTTTTAGGATGAAGGCCTAGCAATTTTACTTGAAAATCTTCAAAGATTTGGGCAAGGATTGTAGTGACTTGGTGAGAATTAGTTTCTCCCTCTAGAACTCCTTCTCTCACTCTAAATGCAGTAGAAAATAGTATAAAAGGGTCTAATCGGGTGTTTTTAATGAGATGGGGTCGGGTTTTAAAAGTTAGAAAATAGGAGCCCCGACTCAATCTACGGTCACATATGCGACCGCATAACTGATATGCGGCCCGCAAAATGGCCCTCAAAACTTGAACATTCTGCCCGGGTATGCGACAAAAATGCGGTCCGCATACCTGTTCTGCAGTCGCATAATGCACCGCAGAACTGCCCCTCGCAAAATTCCAAGAAGGTTATGCGATGACTATGCGGCCCGCGCGATCGCATAATTGGCCGCATAGTTGACCTCAAAACTAACCAACATACCGCCTCACTCTACGGTAACTATACGGTCCGCATAGCTATTATGCGATCGCATAATGGACCGCAGAAATGCGCTTTTCTGAAAAATATTTTTCCTTAACTTTTTAATGCACAGATCAATCCAAAAGGTCCGAACTGCGGTTTATAAATATCTAACACATATTCCTAACTTGGCACTACGAGATTTCGGGTTTTTGAGTAAAAAATTTCACGGGGCCTTACAATAATACTGAGGTCTGGCTATGCGTGCAACTAAGACCATCCATAACGAATCTTCATTATGCGCCTATGCATTTATAGTCCGTCCATAGGGCTTCACTGTACACCTACGCGTTCATAGACCATCCGTAGGGATCATGTCTTATACATATTCATTTCATATCACTAATGCGGACATCATTCAATCTTCAATAGATAAACTCGTATTGATAACATATAAGTTAGTGAGTAACTTCTTATAATAACCAATCCTTATTCATTAGCCACTTGCTACGTCATCCTTTGTATCTATATTATTTAGCCATGAAGAAAGTTGTAACTATTTTGAAATCATACTTCTATCCTTATTTCACATCACGACTCATTTTTAGGGATTACATGATTCTTTCTACTTATAGCTATGTAATATTATTAGCTTGTGAGGCTACTCGTTATACATATACATATATATATATATATATATATCCATTCATCAATACATAGCAAGAGTTGCGGGATTTTCTCTCTATCAACTTATATTATTATTGCTAAACTTATCATATTCTATAATTATGACTCCGTAGGTAATGTATATTGTCTCTTAACATCACCCTCATATATAGTCAACCTTATTTAACTTGAGAGCAACGTAACTATCTTCGTGGGTCTTTATCACTTTCATGAGCACACACGTTTAAGTATTGGAAGTTGTGTCATTCTTTAGGTCAAAACATTCTTATCATGCTGCAACCATACAGCGATGGCAAAAGCGTCGATTTCTCAGTCGAGATCGAGGAGGCACGAGCCATGGAGGAAGAATCTGCCTATTCGGATGCTTCGGACGAGGGTTCGGTGATGACTCCGGGGATGAAGAGTAAATTTAGGTCGTCCCTTTCCCTTTTTGTGCCAAGGGTTTCTTAGGGAAAGACTTTGTGAATGCTCCCCCGTTTGTACATGCATTTTTTGGGAATACATTGTTTTTTCTTTTCGCTTCCAGTCTTGAATGCTATATTGCTTTTGTCTTTAAATTCTGACTGTTGGTTCATCGGAACATATGCTTGGAGCAGTTGAGGCCTTTGAGATTGGGTACCATCTCATAATGGGGCCGAGCATTTTTACAAGGTCGATGCCCTGCAAGGATCGAAAGCCCTCTGGGTCGAATGACTCCCCGGTGCTGGTGCGACAGTATCACTTGAGTGATATGACCGTAAAATGACCGAGGTGGCCCCCACCAGTGCATTTCCTAAGAAAATGATACTGACATGGTCAGATTTTATTGGTCCTTAGGGCAGGCGAACAGTCGCCGCCTGCTCTATATATGTATTTGCTTTCTCTTCTTTTGAAACCACTGCTGTATTAGGTGACTATTTTTTATAGGGTTTTTCCTTTATGCGCCAAGTTTCCTTCAACTCAGAGCTTTCGCCTGTGTCTTCTCGTTTCCCCTTTCCTTGCTTTACCATAACCATGGCTGCTGTGCTTGTGTCCGCTTGTCAAGAAGAGGAGGGTTCTTCCTTAGTCTCGTGCTTGGTCAGTGGTACACCGCCGACGTCTGGCGAGCTAGCATCGAGGTGCTTTGTCTCGAAGAGGGACTTTTCATTAGTGAAACCTCCCAATGTCCTAGGACACTGGGAGCATGTGTCGAGGTTTATCTCCTCGATAAGGGAGGAGCATCTCGAGGCAGTCAGAGAAGACTGCGGATGGGGGAGAGAGGTGGTGTTGCAGGAACCTTCCCCGGAGGAGAGCGTCATGGCTCATGTCGAGGGGTTCTTGAGCGTGTATACGTACCCCTTCACATTAGGCCCTCTCTAAAGGGTCGTGCTCGACTTTTGTAGAAGGTATCAGGCTACATTGGCGCAGGTTCACCTATCCCTTTGGAAGATAGTGTCGATGATAAGGTACTTTAAGGACAAGGCCTAGCTCGAATTCACCCTCAGTCATTTTGTCAGCTTATATCAACCTTTGCACTACCGGGGCTTGATTACTCTACGACGTCGATCCACCCGGCCTCTCGCCGTTAACGATGAAGAGGATAAGGATCGGGGGTGGATGAGTTGATTTGTTAGAGCACGGACAATTGATATTATCCCTGGAGAGTTTCTACCATTTCATGAGAAATGGAATTTCACACGTAAGTGGTACACTCGTGCTTTTACTGTTTTTGTACATAGTGGAGGCGAGCTCTGTGAATATGTTCTTCTTTCTACTTTCTCTAGCCATCCCTTGGTTGCCGAACGAGGTTCCTGATCTGGCGGAATGGTCTCGTAAGCTGGCAGCTTGCTCGACTTATGACAAGTGCAAATAGCGTGACCTGTCCAAGGGGAAATGGGAGGCAAAACACCATGGTAGGTGCATAATGGCTTGTTTTCTCAGAAAGGTACTTTCTTTTCAGCGCACTGACTCTGCCAATGCAGGTGTTGGAGAATTTTCCTAGATGACCGCGTCCCCTGGGGGAGGAGGAGAGATTGCCGACCTCGGGGTCAAGGATTGATAATAAACAGAAGGAGCCTTTGGGGTGTGAGGATGCTCGCAGCGAGGCGAGTCCTTTTCTGAGGTTCAGAAGAGACAAGTCGGCCGAGCTTCCGGCCTCTGAGTCCTTTATTCTTAACAAAATAGTTCCATCCTTATCGCCGTTTCCTGTTCCCAATGAAGGTACTTCGAGGACAAGGGTCATCCACCGTCTCCCTCTTCTCCTACCGAAGGTACTTCGGGGGAAACTAAGCCATCGGATGTATGCTCGACCTTTGGTGAGGCTCAGCGGCTTAGCTTCATGGTAAGCTTTGACAGCCGGCATAGGCTTCTTTCAGTCTCGCGTCTACCTTTTCTTATTGAGCTTTCTTTTGTAGGCCTTTGATAAGCTTAAGTCCGAGCTGCTTCGCCGTGAGGCCAGGCTGCAGAAAGCTTTGGATGGGGAGAAATCCCTTAGGCTTCATTGTACGAAAAAGGAAGATGATCTGGCGTACCTGCGGTATGAGGCGGATCGAAGTCGGAACTTAGAGGATTATCTCGAAAGACAGGTAAACTTTGTTTTGAGCCAATGCATGCTCCGCCTTATGCTTTCGCAGGCTAATATTTTCCTCTTTCAGCTGCAGAGAGAAACGGAGAACCTGCAACGACTTTGGGGAAAATTTGGCCAAAGTTAAGCGTGAGCGCGACGAGCTAAAAGCCTAGGTCGAGACCCAGAAGGATTCCTTGGCCAAGGCCTCCGCCCTTGAGGTGCAGTTTCGGAACGTTCGTGCGAACAACCCGATCCGAATGAGCATGATTGCAAGGCTTGAATCGGAAATTTTAAAGATGAAGGTAGAGATCGTGGATGCCCGGGCCGAAGCCGTAATGAGCCGAGCTAAGGCTGACAAGAAAGTGGCGGTCTATTTGAAGGATGCTGCCGATGCTCGAGCTGAGTTGAGAAGGGCTCTCGACCGTGAGAGCAGAAGCTTGGAGTATGCACGGTGCAAATTCCGAAGGGAAACCCTCGAGGAGATCCATGCTAGGGGCTTTGATCTCTCGGAAGAGATAAAGTAGGCAAAGGCGGACAAATATAACGCTAAGTTCTTTCTGTCCGATGCCGAAGATAACGAGAAAGAGACCGATGGGTCGTAGTCCCCGAGAGGGACATAGATTAGGCCTTTCCTTTTCTGATTTTGTATATAGTACTTTCAAAGTACATTGTAAATGGAGCTTGTATTCTTTCACATTTGTGCACAAAAAGAAATCTTGCGACTTCGTTTTTTATGTACCTTTCGATGTTTGTTAGCCATCAGCCAGAAGAACTGGTCTTCGAGTTAAAAGGAATCCTTAGATCTATAGTATGGCCCTTTAGGCTGGCCCGTTGGCTCTTACGTGCTTTGGTCAATACGACCTTTTAGTATAAGCCGGTGTTTGAGCTCTTATGCTTTTGCTCTTAGGCATATTTATTTAATTGTTTTGGGATCAGTCTCCGAGTCGGGTTTCGATTCGAGCTCTTTGACCCTTAAGTTTTTGAAATTAAAACTGGCCCTTAGGCTCTTACGCGTTGGGTCGGTACGACCTCTGGTATGGGCTGGCGATAGTGGCCCTTACGCTTTAGGTCGGTACGACCTTTTATATGAGCTGGCGTCAGTGGCTCTTACGCTTTAGGTCGGTACGACCTTTTACATGGGCTTTATTTTTCCCTCGTTAAGGACTTTTGGAATTGTGTTTGCATGACTCTTCGACGGTTTGATAAAAACCTCGATTGTGAGTCGTTATATGGCGATGATCGAGCACCTCGGGAGGTTTGGCTCGGTGACTCAGTATCTCGAAGCCTGTAGTTAGGAGCTGACATGGTCGAAGCTCTTTTGCCCATGTCGAGGGTAGCCTATTTAATCGTTTCTTTTCAAAGTATTTTCGAAGTAATTGAAGACCTGTGATTTTACAGCGACAGTCGGGCATCCCAGAGTCGCATTAGTTTGGATGGTACAGCCTTATAACCGTAGTCATTATGTTTGGCCGGAGCTTTTCAGTTCTCGAGTGAAGTAGTTTCAGCATCTATATCGAGGGTATGCCTTTTTAGGGTCTTACAAGTTCGATATATAGCCTTAACTTTTAAGATCGGGATTATGCCTTTTGTAAGGGCTTACAAATTTCTACATGCCTTTGAGGTCTTACAGTTTTGGTCACTTGGTACAAGTGTGGTTCATGCATTGCTTGAGGTCTTACAGATATTGTTATTGCCTTATATAGGTCTGACGAGACTGAGCCTGCCCGCATGTGGTCTTATGGCCTCGGGTTTTGATAAGTCGATGGGGTGGCGATTGGCGGCAGTCCCCGAGTCATTGATAGTTTCTTGGCTCGGGAGCCATTACTTGTAAACTTGGTATTGCCTCATTGAGGGCTTACAATTTCGGAGTTTTTGACCCGGAGGTCATGTGGTCTTGAGTTGTTGACGTCAGTCCCCGAGTGTTCGGGACGTTTTTGGCTCTAGAGCCGTTTTGTCATCTTGATGCTACCTCATTGAGGGCTTACGAGTTTGAAGCTCTGACCCAGGGGTCATACGACTTCGAGTTTTGATAAGTCGATGGGGGTGGATATTGGCGGCAGTCCCCGAGTCATCGAAAATTCCCTGGCTCGGGAGCCATTTCTTGTAAACTTGGAGTTGCCTCACCGAGGGCTTATGAGTTTGGAGTTTCCGACCCGGAGGTCATGTGGCTTTGAATTGTTGACGCCAGTCCCCGAGTGTTCGGGACGTTTATAGCTCTAGAGCCATTTTTGCAAAAATAGCGGACTCTTTTGAAACGCGAAATGCTTTGATGGAATGTATTCTTCGATTACTTGGTACAATTATACATGTTTTCGCTGTTAGGGGCTCAGTTATTCTATACGGTCACGGTTCGTTCGACCGTTTGGCCCGGTACATTATTTTCCTATCGAGACCCTGTTTAGCATATCTTGGCTTCTCCGAGGAGGTGATCTTCCGGGGGGATGCCCCTCAGTATTCAAGGTTAATTGAAGAGAAGCCTTGAATACTTGTTGAGTCTTCATTAGGTAGCATGTAGATGTTGCCTCGTTAAAAACCTTGCCGGTAAAACCCTTCTTGGGATAAAAACCCGATCGAAGGAAAAGAGTGCAACGCATGCTTTTGAAACCTAAGGCCTTCGAGTTGGAAAGCGCTTCGGCCGTTTCGATTCAAATACCTGCACTCAGGTTAGTATAAGATGTAACTGACAAAGGGAGATGATCATACCTTAGTGCTGACGGCGCTTCGGCCCCTGATATATTTCGATCGCATGTTACGAGGACGCAGTACAGTCCTTTGCTTCGTTCGATCCGACTTAACCGAGGATGTAGCTTGGTTTTGCTATTTTATTGTCTGTTTATCCTTTGGCTCCTTCGGTGGTGGAGGTATCGGTGTTGGTGCCACATCATGCACCGCGAACATCTCTTTTGCTGCATGCTGCTCTCCGTAGACGGTTTTTATCCCATCCTTTGTTGGAAATTTTATCATTTGATGGAGGGTGGATGGTACTGCTCTCATACAGTGTATCCACGGCCTCCCGAATAAGGCGTTGTATCTCATGTCTCCTTCAATGACATGGAATTTGGCATTTTGAGTTGTGCCGGCCACGTTGACCGGGAGGGTGATTTCCCCTTTCATTGTTTCGCTCGCCATGTTGAACCCGTTGAGGACTCGAGAGGCGGGTACGATTTGGTCGAGCACTCCGAGCCGCTCTACCACCCTTGACCTGATAATATTGGCCGAGCTACCTGGATCCACAAGTACACGTTTAATTTGAAATGTAGTTACAAGGAAAGAGATTACCAGTGCGTCGTTGTGAGGCTGAGACAAGGTCTCGATGTCCTCGTCGCTGAATGTGAGTGTGTCCTTGGGTATGTAACTTCGAGTTCGCTTTTCTCTGGTGATGGATACTTTTGTTCTACTAATCATGGGTTCTTGTAGAGCATCGATGCCTCCCAAGATCATGTGGATGACATGTTGTGGCTCATTTGTTTCGTTCTACTTGGTCGCCTCTCTTTCCCAGAACTGATTTTTTGCCCGGTAGCTGAGGAATTCTCGGAGGTGACCCTTGCTGAGTAGTCGGGCTACTTCTTCCCATAGTTGCCGACAATCTTCAGTCCTGTGACCGTGCGTGTTGTGAAATTCGCACACTAAGTTATGGTTCCTTTGGGAAGGGTCTGATTGTACAGGCCTTGGCCACCTGGTGTCTCTGATTTTACTGATGGCGAATACGATGTCTGAATGCCCGTAGAATCCAGCTCTGCTAATAAGTCCCTGAGGATTCTGGCCTCGGTCTGTCCTCCGGTTACTGCGGGGTATGTTGCGCCTTGGGGCGTTTCTTCTATCTTCAGTATAGGTTGGTATCTCTCTTTATTCGGCTTTGACTCCTTTGCTGGAAGCATGTTAGGATATACCGAACCCGAGGGGGCTCCTAGTTGGTCGTCTTCGACCCTGATCTTTGATTGGTATCGGTTATGGATTTTCGACCAAATCACGACGGGATATTCGACTAAGTTCTGCTTCAGCTACTTCGAAGCTACCAAGCTTCGCTCGTTCAGACCTTGAGTGAAGGCCTGCACCGCCCAGTCATCGGAGACCGGTGGTAGTTCCATTCGTTCCATTTGAAAGCGAGATACAAACTCTCGCAGCATCTCATTCTCCCTTTGCTTGATTTTGAAAACGTCGGATTTCCTGGTAGCTACTTTGATGGCACCAGCATGTGCCTTTATGAAAGAATCTGCCAGCATGGCAAATGAATCTATCGAGTTTGGGGCCAGGTTGTGATACCACATCATCGCCCCTTTTGAAAGTCTCTCTCCGAACTTTTTCAGTAGGACGGACTCGATCTTATCGTCCCTCAGGTCGTTGCCTTTCACCGCGCAAGTGTAAGCAATGATGTGCTCGTTGGGGTCTGAGGTTCTGTTGTACTTCGGAAGATCGGGCATTCTGAACATCTTTGGAATGGGTTTTGGAGCAGCTTCCTGCGGGAATGGCTTTTGTGCGAACTTCTTCGAGTCTACACCCTTCAGGACCAGGGGTGCGGCCGGAATTTGATCGACCCTTGAGTTGTAGGTCTCTACCTTCTTATCGTTGGCTTCTATCTTCTTCTCGCCCAACTCGACCCTCCTTGTGAGGTCCTCGAGCATCTTTACGATGGCGGGGTCGGCAGCCGGCCCATTGTTGCTTGATCTTTCTAGTACTTGCTCGGCTCGGGGAGCCGTTTCCCGAGCTACCGTGCTGGGAGTCTTTTGGTGGCTTTGCAACTGAGCAACCGCCAGCTGTTGTGCTTGCAACATTTCGAAGATGACATGAAGGCTAACCCATTGTTCTTCCTGAGCCGAGGTTTTCTGAGCTTCTTGTTGATATTCTTGGTGTATGCTCCTGTTGGTGCGGGAGCTTATTTCGACGTGTTGAGCGTTGCACGAGACCACGTCCACGGGAATTGGTTCTAGTGCATTCTCAGGGTTTCGTGGTGGTACACCAACACCTGGGACGTCAACACCATTTTCTCCATGGTCTTCAAGATTGTTGTTTTCACGTGCGTTTACTGAGTTAGACATTTCGACCTGAAATCAAAGATCTTGGACAAGAAAAAATGTGAAAGATAACTTGCGTTATGTAGCAAACCAGCAAGAAAATAATCACTATTATTTTTAGCCCCACAGTGGGCGCCAAACTGTTTACCTTGAAAATGGTAATTACAATTAGATTTGGTTTTATGGTTCTAAAAATACGTGATCTATTTTTGTGCTAGTTGTTTAGGCAATAGATGCTAAGTAAGAGTTTAGAAAATATGATAAGAGCTAGTAGATAGTGTAATGACCAAACTGAAGGGCTGGAGATCGGGATCTCGAGCTGGCTTATGCGGGCCTCGAGGTTGAGCCGGACACTCGGCTAAGGGCAATCGAGGGGGTATTAACAGCTATGAGGGGCTGTGATTGCGGCTCTTTATGGCCAATAATACTCGATAAATGAAGAACAATAAATGGAACACAATAAATGTAAGTAGTAGATGAAGCAATAAGAGCGAGACAATATGTTAAGTTAGAGAGCAGAGAGAATGTTCTTGTATTGAATATTGAGTAGCAGATCCCCTTACAAAATGACAAGGATCCTCTTTATATACCAGGGGGAATCCAAATATAGTACAAATGCATTTATTACAAAGATATGAGGTTGATACAGCTAATTAATGCCTCGGTACGGGCGCATGTCAACCTGCCAAATCCCATCAAGTTCCTAGGGAACCCCCTATTTTTCTATGGCCGTCGTCGACTCGTGTTGTCTCTGAGACAAGCATTTTAGAGACTCTACGAGGTCACACTCCGAGCCCTTCCTCGGGCTTTAAGAGGCGCATCTTTGGAGCCCCGAAATGATCATAAAATCGGCCCCTCGGATTTTACCGTATACATAAAAAATCACCCAATCCGGTTAAGCAAAGAAGAGTAGGACATGAAACGAGTAAAGATGCCTGTCAAGTAATAACAAGAAACAAATGAAGGCATTTAATATATGAAATCATGCAGCAAGTAGAATCATGTAGCAAGTAAATGCATTTAATAAGTGAAGACATATGGTAAGTAAAGACATATAATAAGTGGAGCAAGTAGTAAGTGTGTATGTAGCAAGTGAAGACATGTAGCAGGTTAAAACATCTAACAAGTAAATCACGTGACAATTAGAGGCATGCAACATATATGGTCTAACAACAAGTAAAGGCATGAATTTGAAGAGGACATGTAGCAGAAATAAATCAAGTAAAAGTGCAGGTGTAACAATAACAGACAAGGTAAGGACATATATATAATAGTAACATGCCAAAGGGAAAACACAGAGGTAGCTACATAAGGAACTCAAATGGAAGGTATCATGCAAAACAACAAACATTGATAGAAACCAAAGTAAAGGGCATGTAAGTGCTTAACGAATGAGTAATCATAACAGATATCCAACTACCTTTATTTTTGCACGGTAATAACCAACAAACCGATCTTATTACAAACCGTACGGAAATACTTATCGTGCCAACATCGTATCAATCGCACGAAATTACCCATCATGCAAAATATAGCCCTAAGGCCCCAATCATTATCTCTTATTATGAATAAAGAAGCTCAAGTAACATGACACAGGGGAATGACGCTCAAATATACAAAATGACCGGCCAAGTCAATACACCTACGTATCATGAGACCACATAAATCATACCATTACATAGTTCAGGGAAACATAATATACAAATGAGAATCTGTTTAAGTTTACTTAAATCTTTTTGGTGTTTCCATTACATGACTCAAAACAAAAATGCATAAAGGAAAATACAATAAAGAAAGACATTAAAAAGCAAATCCTCCAACATTACACAACAAATGACACAAATTCAAAGTGGAACACAAAAGAGACTCTAAAACCCTGATCTTGCAAGCAGCCCTTCGGCCATCTCTTCATTCACTACCCCGACCTGTTTCCTACCTCATCATGGAGAATCTGCAAATCTATCTTGATTTGGCACATAATGCTCATCGCTAAGATGACAAACATATCTTTACTCATTTTTTCTTGCATTTTATCAATGAATCCCTATACATCTAGCCTTTTAATAGTTCTCACAGGCTCATCATTCACAGAAGGTACCTTATTAGATAATTCAACATACCACTGATCCACTTTACACTTTGCTGGAATTAGTACTTGTGTATCAGACTCCAAGAACTGACATCACTCCAAATTTGTTGAAATAAATCTTAGGGAAATGTGGCTTCTGGGTGTAGCTCAATCCCATGAACACTAAGATCCTTAGATATATTAATTTAGTTGATTGGAACTTGTGTGCAATATTTGGTTGTGAACCAGAATATCTAATTGTGATTCGGCGTGTTTGGCAAAGTTGGAGAGTTTAGAAGTTAACATATAAATTTTGATCTTTGATTCTTGGTTTTGATGTTATTTATGGTTTTTTGAGCATTTGGATAAGTTTGAATAAGGTATAGGACTTGTTGGTATGGCTGGATGAGGGCCCAGGGGGCTCGAGCGTGCTTCGGAATGGTTTCAGACCATTTTGGGATGATTTGGTATTGCTGGTGCTGGTGTGGCGCACCCGTGTTACTTGTTGCGCAAGTGCAAGGTCGCAGATGCGACGCCTTAAGAGAGCTTGCGAGGTGCACATGTGCGGAGCTCAGGGCGCATCTGCAAGGTTTGGCTGGGCAAACAGGACTGCACCTACGGAGGTGATTGTCATACCTGCGGTACCCACATCTATGGAAGACGGACCGCAAAGGCAAGGTTGGTTTGTGGCTGGAATTGCGCATAAGCGAGTGGTGGCTCGCAGATTTGAGCATATAGGGCATTGATGCGAGAATGCCTGACATATTTTATATTCCGAGGGTTAGCTCAAATTTTCACTATTTTGAGTTTTAGAGAATGGAGAGAGACGATTTTGGAAGGGATTTTCACTACTACTTTGTGGATAAGTAATTTCCACTTGGATTTGAATATATATATATATTCCCCATGAATTTATACACTTAGAACATAGATTTTTAAAGAGAAACTTAAGTTTTTGTCTATAACTTAAGAAAGTGTATTCTGGAGATTTGAGAGTCGATTTGGACTTAATTTTAGAATTTAATCATATATTTGGACTCGTGTGATTATGGATAGTTGGGATCTGCCCCTTGACTTGGGTTTTGATTAGTAAGCCCGAGTTAACTTTTTGGTATTTGATTAAAGATTGAAGCTTTATTTTTTGGGATTGATTCCTATAGCTTTTTTCTGACTTTATTGAGTTGTATTTGACTAGATTCGAGTTGTTTAGAGTTTGACTTGAGAGGAAAATCTATTTTGGAAGGTTGAAGTTATTATCGGGTAGAGGTAAGTCTCTTGTCTAAACTTGTAATAGGGAATTCTGCGCATAGGTGATTAATTTGCTACTTGCTACTTGAACTAGGAGCCACGTATATACAAGGTGACGAGCATATATGTGTATCTAGGTTATGACCATATCCGGTAGAGTTTAGCTTATGATTATGACTTGTTTGGACTATGTGAATTAATATCTATGTTTCATTGATTCTATGTCTACACGATGACTCAAAATTATGATTTTGAAGCATGTTTAAGATTATGACTTATTCAATTGGGCATGAAGGATTACTTTTCCAGTTGAGCTTTATAATAAATCTGTAGTCATACACATATCTTATTTTCTCCGTGATTTGGTGGTTATATGGCTTAATTTATTCATGTTAAATAATATTGTTAGACTTATGCATGTTGAAATATGCTATTGAGTCGTTAAGATAAATTGAATTACATGATTATCCATAGCCATCTTTTAGCCGTATAAGCAACATTGGAGGATTGTGCTTTAGATTCTGAGGAGAAGAAATTGTATGATAAGTTCTCCAAGTGCGATTTTTGGTTTAACTCGGTGGCATTCTTGGACCACGTGATTTCTAGTGATGGAATCAAGGTGGATACGAAGAAGGTTTAGGCGGTTCAGAGTTGGCCTAAACGTTCTATATCTACAGAGATCGGGAGGTTCTTGGGTTTGTCTTTCTAGTATTGTGGCTTCGTGGAGGGACTCTCATTTATTTCAGCTCCGATGACAAAGTTCACTTATAAGGGTGATCCATTTAGATGGCCTGATGAGTGTGAAGAAAGCTTTCAGAAGCTCAAGACTAGTTTGATTACAATTCCAATTTTGGTATTACCCTCAGGATCGTGGATGTATAATATCTATTCTGATGCTTCGAGCGTAGGCCTTGGTTGTGTGTTAATGCAGGACAATAATGTGATTATCTATGCGTCGCTGCAGTTGAAGACCCATGAGAAGAATTATCTAGTTAATAATTTGGAGCTAGCAGCTATTGTACAAGATTTAGAAGCATTACTTCTATGGTGTGTCATGTGAGGTTTACATATATCATCGAAGTCTTCAACAATTGTTCGAGCAAAAGGATTTGAATTTGAGACAGCGGAGGTGGTTGGAATTGTTTAAGGATTATGATATCACTATCTTGTAAAATCTAGGGAAGGCGAATGTGGTAGCGGATGCTTTGAGTAGAAAGGCAGAAAGTGTGGGGAGTTTGGCATTTATTGCAGCTGTGGAGAGGCCTTTGGCTAGGGACGTTCAGGCCTTGGCCAACAGATTTGTGAGGTTTTATTTTTGAGTCTAGTAGAGTTCTTGATTGTGTTGTTGCGCAGTCATCCCTGTTTGAGCGTATTAAGGGTCGCTAGTATGATGATCCTCATTTGTTTGTTCTAAAGGACAAAGTGTTGTGAGATGGTGTTAAGGAGGCAGTCATTGGTGATGATGGTGTACTATGACTTTAGGGTCGAATTTGTGTTCCTAATGCGGATGGTTTGAGGGACTTTATTCTTGATAATACTCACAATTTGAGGTATTCTATTCATCCAGGTGCTAGGAAGATGTATCGTGATTTGAAGCAGCATTATTGGTGGCGGAGGATGAAGAAGAACATTATTGGGCATGCTTTGCAGTGTTTGAATTGTCAGCCACTTACCTCGAACCAATCCCAAATCAAATCCGAAATCAGGCTCTTACCACGAGTATCCAACTCCGAGTGGTCCAAATCTAATCAAATCAATTACATCACGTAAATATAGCTACAAGCAACTAATTTAGCTAATGAAATCAAAGTTAAGGCAAGAAAATAGAAAAACGCCCAAAAATCCTCCCCGGGCCCACGTCTCGGAATCGAGTAAAAATAAAAAATTATGAACACCCATTCACTCACGAGATGACTCGTGCAAAAGTCATCCAAATCCGACGCCTAAATCCCACTCAAATCTCAGATTTTTGGTTGGGGAAGTTTTCCCCCAATTTCCCAATTTCCTCACTCTAATTCCTTAATTTAATGAAGAAAACAACTATGGATTAATGAAATATCATCAAAATAGGATTAGGAATCGTTACCCAATGATTTCCTCTGAAAATTCTCGAAAAATCACCTTCTACCGAGCTCCAAATTAAATTTTTGTGATATGAATTTCAAACCCTCGAAAATCCCCTTTTCAGCCCAGCGATTTCTGCTTCTCCGGGCCAAGGATCGTATCTACGGTCCCGCACCTGCGGAATTTCCATTGCAGGTGCGGCTTTTCACTTAAAGCACCTCATCCGCATCTGCGATCAAAAGGTCGCACCTGCGCATGCGCACCTGCGGACCCTTGTCCGCTTCTGCGGTCCCATACCGCTCCTGCGGTTCCTTCTCTCGCACCTGCGGGCATCGCAGATGCGGAACTCCCCTCGCACCTACGATTCCAGACCTCCTTCCCATTTCCGCTTCTGCGGTTCCACAGCCGCTTCTGCGGCTCCACACCTGCGGCCCAAAGAGCGCAGGTGCGAGAACACCAGGTGCAACAACTTCAGCAATTTTGCATAAGTCTCAAACCAATCCGTTAAGCACCCAAAACTGATCCGAGGCCCCCGAGACCTCAACCAAATATACCAACCAATCCTAATATATCATACGAACTTAGCCGAGCCCTCAAACCACATCAAACAACTCTAAATTCACGAATCATCATCCAATTCAATTTTAAAGAACTTGAAATTTCAAATTTCTACAACCGATGCCGAAACCTATCAACCACGTCTGATTGACCCCAAATTTTGCACACAAGTCATATTCAATACTTCCGAAATCCGATTCGATCCCGATATAAAAAATTCCATTACCAGCCCGAAACTCCAAAAATTCAACTTTCGTCGTTTCAAGCCTAAATAAGCTACGGACCTCCGAAACACCATCCGGACACATCCCTAAGCCCAAAATCACGCGACGGAGCTAACGGAATCGGCGGAATTCCATTGTGGATCCATATTCACACTGTTCCGACTACGGCCCAAATTCTAAGACTTAAGCCTCAATTTAGGAACTAAGTGTCCCAAAACACTCTGAAACTCAAAACGAATCATCCCGGCAAGTCATAATAGTGGAAATAGATATAGGGGAAGTAGTTAATAGGGGACGAGAGCGTTAATTCTCAAAACGATCGGCCGGATCGTTACAGTAGTTGCTTCATTTGGTTCCAAGTATGAACTCGACCCTTTCCTTCACGACATAGTGTGTCATGTAGACATTCCCACAAGGCAAATGTTGCACCCTTTAACCTGTAGGCTACTACTTTGACCCTACGCTCCTCAGGAATCTCCATATAGTCAAAGAATCTGTCCACTTCTACGAGCCAATCCAGGAACCCCTCAATATTCCGATTGCCATCAAAAGCAGGACGATCTACCTTTAGGCAAAACTCCTCATCCCGAGGAAATCGTTGTGCAGCTTGGCATTGCTGGTTTCCTCTCCCACTATTGAACAACTCAAGATCTTCTTCTTCTTCGTCCTCCATTTCTTTTAGAATGGCTTGTCGTTGACGTGGATGAACATAGTAACGTCCTTTAGCATGTGATGTTTGGGCAAATTCCACAGCTTCACCCCTTGGCCTCCTGCTTGTATTAAGAACATCTATACGTAGATTCATCTATTCTAATCTACGATCAAGATATTCCTGCAGCGCATGGAACTCCTCTTGGAAGGTTAAGGAAGCAATAGTAACGGCAGTTACTTGATTTCCTTGATCATCTCCTCCTATATAGTTGTCATGGGATCTTCCAGTTGCTCTATCAGCCATAGGAAAAATGTTAGCTATAATACCAGTTATTGGACTAGAATAGTCCAAAGATACTCTTAATGTGTTGTGATATTGTCCTCTTTGGGTCAAGCCCGCACAGATTTTTCCAAAAGGCCTCACCCCATTAAGAGATCCATACACGCTATATGTAGGCTCCCAATCTTTTCAACTACCAATGTAGAACTTTGTTCTCACAATACCAAAATCTCCCCCTCGAACTAAGTTCAACGTGGCTCACTATCACAGTTCATGGGTCTCCCCCTTGAACTAAGTTCCATGTGGGCCATTGCCACGATAAACGAGTCAATTTTTGAGATTTTCTGTATGCCACCCACATCGTTAGAGTACTTATGGCGGCCGAAGCCACAACTAACTTCTTTTTGTGTGCGCTTATCCAAACCGAGTCTCGCACCATCACTCTGCCATCATCATACTCTTCCCGCTAAACTTGGCTCTGGTACCAGAACTGATGTAGGACGAATAAATAAGAAAGTAATTAGATGAACGGAAGAGTATTTCACAAATAGTCTTACCGGAGAAAGCTTGCTCACGATAAAGCCAACAGAAAGAAATAAGTGCATAGAGTAATCTTAAGGAGAAAATTGTTATTCTCTTCAAGATGATTTACATGAGTTATAAAGGGCTATTTATAGGCCACCTCTAATACTAGAATCATTCTTATTATTATAATCACTGCAATAAACACTAAGATCCACAAAATCCTTTCAACCAAGATTATTGCAAATACCAATCAAGAGGTAATCTTTAAGAATCTCAAACGAAAATAATCGGATTTGATTCTCTGCTTGATTTATATAATTCTTTGCGTAATTTTCTGCATCATAGTATCTCAGTATATTCTCTACACACCAATGTAAGAAAGATTGGTTACTTCATACCCAAAACACGTGCACATCTTTTTTAGAATAAGATAGCTTAAGTTCCAATTCCAACATCCCTATGATTAAAAAAAAGTTCACTTTATCATCATTTTCCAGATAAATTCACATGCAACATCAGGGAATAAGGGATCACATCAGCAGTATCCAAGGCATAAAGTCTAAATATATCAAGCACTAAAGAAAAAATGGAAACCCTACAAACAGATATACAAATCCAAAAAACACCCTAGTTGTTACATATCGGACAAAGAGGACATGGACCACCACAAACAATAGTGTAAAACAAATCTCTGAATGTACAAAAAATAAATCAAATAGCATATTAAACCCCAAGAAAGAGACAATAGTTGTAGGTTCCCAAATATTACCAAACCCTATAATTTTTAAACTTAAAGCTGTACGCACTTCCATTAATCGAAGAAAGATTGAAAGATAATGCTGAAAATGAAAGATTCTTCAGTTTCGTCCACCAAATCGAAGCAACCAATTAACCTTACTCCACCCTAAAATTGCCATCTGAACAACGTTAGACCAAACGAGAAGATAAATGGTAAAAAAGGAGTTTGGTTTGGTGGGGTTAAGGGCTATTTTTAACACGGGTAACAAAAATAAGGTCGAGTTAAGTTAACGGGGCGAATATTTTACTCAAATCTATCTATATAGAATAGGAGAAGCAAAAGCACTACATTAAGACAAGTGTCTTAATCACAAAAAGCCAAGTGGTATTGTTAAGACAAAATAAACTACTTTTCTAACTAATCTTTTTTTGAATTTTAGATTTTGAATTAATTGGTTACACTACTTGAATCAATAAAATAAATTATTTTATAATAAAAACGAAAATTAAAAAAAAAACTGCCCATTCAAATTGGAGAGTAGTTTCAAGTATGAGTTTTTAAATTATTTCTAAAAAAAATTACAAAAAAAAAAAATTTAAAAAAAATTATTTTTTTCGTTTTAAAAATAAAAAGTTTACCTATTCAGAAAATATTATTGAGAATGATAGAATAAAATAAACAATAAAAAATATATCTTCTATAAAATTGTAAAAAAGAAAGTAACATACAAAAATTTCAATAAAGTAATATGCTAATAAAAGTTTCTATTAATAATGCAATATACTAAATAATTGATAATATAATTAAAAAAATACAGAACACAAAAATTTATTCGATGCCTATATAAGTCTCATTAATTTAATAGAGAATTTATTCATCAAATTTCAAATAATATTATTGGGAACAACACGATATCTATATATTATTAAAAAGAGAGGAAAAAACCCTATTCTTAAGTCAAGTGGCAGCCTAAGAAAAAGAAACATGGCATAAATAGTTAATAATTGGTTATTGGTTATTGTTTTTGACTTTTAAATATCTATAAAATATTAAATTAAAATATTTTACAATAAAAATCTATATCTATATATTTTTAAAAGGGGAGGAAAAAGCCCTCTTAAGCCAAGTGGCAGCCTAGAATAAAGCCACATGGCATAGGTAGTTAATAATTAGTTATTTTTAGTTAATAATTCTTTATTGGTTATTATTTATGAATTTAAATATCTATAAATTAATAAAATATTTTATAATAAAAACAAAAATTAAAAAAATTGCACATTCAAATTGGAGAGTAGTTTCAACTATGAGTTTTTAAATAATTTTAAAATTACAAAAAATAAAAAACTGCCAATTTTAAATTATTTTTTTAAAATAATTTTTGTTTTTCTTTTTAAAAATAAAAAGTTTACCTATTCAAAAATATTATTGAGAATGATAGAATAAAAAAAAAAATATATCTTTTATTAAATTGTAAAAAGAAAGTAACATACAAAAATTTCTACCCGCATATGTGGTCAAAGGAAATAGAACAACGCAGCAAGGATTACAACTCAATTTCTACCCGCGTGAGGTTAGGGATGGAGTTAAAATTGTGAAGCTGAATCAGAAAGAAATCGAGCTACAATGTCAAAAATGGGAATCGACACTTATAGGGTACGTCATGGGAGGAAATCCAACCTTCAAAGAGATGCTGAAAATTGCTTATAGGGTGTGGAATTCAGTCACTACACCTACGGTACTCTTGCATGACGATGGTTATTTCATATTCCGATTTTAATCGGTAGAAGATAAATTGCAGATAAGGGTGTGCATTCGATTTATCGATTCGATTTTGACCCTTATCGATAGTTACTTATCGATTATCGATTTGTACATATGCTTATCGTTATCGTTTCAATAAGGTTTGGATTTTTTCGATTTCGATTTATCGATTTTTGGGGCTTATCGATTTGGTTATTGATTACACCAATAAAAAAATTTGCGGGATTCCACGAAAAGTATATTGCTATAAACACGCCTAACTAATATGGACAAAAAGAAGCTAAAGTAAGACGAACATCGTTTGTAACATAAAAATTGTGTCAACAAGCACATGCAACGAAACTAAAGTAAGGGATCAAATGTATGCCACCAACATTCCAACGGTATAAAAAAAATACATCACCACGGCTAATTCTGTTTTCCATTAATTTGAACTTTATTCCCTAGAGCTTTAAATATGATCATTCCTTAAATGTGGTATCCCTTGCTGAAAGTCCTAACCTTTAAACCTGGAAGAAATTAAGAAAAATATTAAGAACTTTGTAATACATCGCATTCTTTTACAAGTATATTATTTAAAATGGAGAACTTACATAGCAGCTAACAAACTCTAGCAAACATCGTCGGTGGAAGCTTCTTCGCCAAGATTAGTAAAATCTAATAAGAATATATATTAACAAGTCAATTAATTAATATATTATTTAACTATCTTAAGCAATACAATAAAATTAATTAAAATATACATACCTTCCTCGAGTTTCTCGAGAAAATCTAAATCTTCCTCAACATTTACAGGAAGCGATTCACTCCGAAGTCAATCTTGAAGGCACACTAGAGTTTCAACTAATTTAGGAGTTAATGAACTCCTAGATTGGTCAAGAATACGCCCTCCGGTACTAAATTTACTTTCAGATGCCACACTTGAAATAGGAATAGCAAGCACATCTCGAGCCATCTTAGCAAGAATAAGAAATCTAGGTGAGTTCACCTTCCACCAAGCCAAGATATCAAAGTCCGGTCTTTCATTTTTAGGATCTTCTTCAAGATACTTTTCCAATTCTGTTTTAGAATCTACACCTCCACTTGCAGCTTTATGTTTCCTTATTTCATCTAAAAGTTCACCTAAACCAGGAGTTGAAGTTTCCATTGTGCTGAATGAAGAGCTTGGCAAAGAGGTAGAAACTTTACCACCAGTATCTTTTGAAACCGACTTAGAGACATACTCATTAAACAATGAACTCATATAAGTATGAACCTCTTTTTCAATAATTGTCCCTTCATCTGCAAACATCTTCTTAAGTACAAAACTAACAGTAGTAAACTTGTAGCGAGGATCCAAAACACAAGCAATGAAAATNTTAAAATTTTAACTTTGTCAATAATCACTCTCTCACATAGATTACCATATAGAAGGATTCTTAAGAATAAAGAAATGTAATGATGTCTGTGATTTTAAAAGGTCAAATTGCTGTGATTTTAAGAGCCTTGGCTCACTATTTTTATTGCTTCTCTCTTCGGGTTTCTTGCTGCTGTCATTTTAGGCCATGTACTTTTTCCACCATCTTATTTAAGGAGTCCACTACTGTCACAGCATGGTGAAACTTACAAGAATTTACCAACAAAAAAAAACTTTCTTTATGTGTGAACATATGAATAGAAATTTAGATACATCTTAAGCCTGGATTTATGTGTATAATTTTATTCCAAGTGCCATCTTTTTAGTTTAAAGGAGCTTAATCTTCTTCAAACTTCCATAAAGATTTGAAGCTGGAGAATACCCTTGTTGATGGAAGTCCAGCTCCATGCTTGAAGAAATGTGATTTTGAGTACTCAAAATTTAATGATGTTCTGGGTATTTATATATATATATAGACTTATTATCCCCCTAAGAAAGTCTCATAGTTTTCGTCCTGCAATTGCAGTCGTCCCTGTTGCATTCGAGGCCAAAATCAACTGTTGCGACTCAGCTTATATTGCTCATGAGGTCCTATCCAGAAAAGAATATGATGACAAGATATCTGTGTAATTACTTATGTGATCTTTTACATTTGGTAGAGGGGCATTATGCAAATGATTGTAATTTTGATATGAGTTGGGGGCTGCTACTGCAGGCTGTTGCTTGTACAAAGCCTTTTCTGGTGTTCCAAAATGTGAAAGATTGGCCTTACCAAACTCTTCAAATCTGATGTTTGGTAATACTAAGCCATTATTTCCTTGAAATTGTGATGAAGTGCATTGCTATTGTACTATACTCCGAGACCATAAGTATTTCACCAGTAGAGTCCTGCAAACATGAAGCATCAGAAGGTAATCCCACAAAAGAGCATTAACAGAAGGCATATTCGGACAAGAACCCGGGATCGCTTTCACATCCACTTTGACCTGCTTGAGTTCGAGAAATCGGGCAATTCATTTGACCTTCTCTTCATGCAGATACCCGGATTGTGAAACTGTACCATGTCACTAGTTTGAGGTTGCATTTAAGATAATTATATTTTTCAACAAAAGTGATTTTGTTCCTTATGAAGCTTTGGAATTTCTCACACCTTAATACTATTACTTCTCATTTCTCAGGTAGAATTTTGGTTACTATACAAAGTTGTACTCCTAATTGATAACTTAGTTGTTGGGAACATCCATCGTAATTACGATTTACTCCTCCTGCAAAGGCTTCATATTGTGGGAGTTAACTAATTAATGGGTTACTTGGTTGATCAGATTAATGTCTTACAATAAAAAAATGATCAATCATCTAAGGTTGCATTTCTTACGAATGTTGTCTTCACTAGCTATTTACAACAAGATTTTCCTTCATGACTTGAATGTATGAATATACAGTGCCTTTATATATTCATAAAATAATACCATTTACAACTTTTGTGTCTACCACATTTTTCAAATAATATTTTCTTATAAAATTATATTTAATATTTCCGCGCAACGCGCGGGTACAGATACTAGTTTGGTTGAACAAGAGAGCCACAAGGCCCAATTAGAAAATGATAACCCATCAATTTATGGCCCACATGCTGCACCGTTAAAACAAGTGGTAGCTTTATGTTTAAAAATAGTGTCGTGTGTGTTTTTGGACCAATAGATAGACGAGGGCAAAATATAAACTATTTCAAACGATAGGGGTAATTTTGACTTTTTCCCGATCATCAATTTTCTAGGTTGATGTTTTTTGAGATTGTAGAGAACGGGTATTAATACCTGTTTGATTTGGATTATGAAATCTACTTTTAACTAGACAAAATTACATAATAATTCACTCCATAAGTTGACCTTGTATTATTTTAGCCCACTTACAAGTTTGCAAATGTGTAGCCAAATATTATTAAGCTTAGATCTGAATTTTTTTCCAGTTTTTTTTATGCTCTTTATCTTCAAGCGTGAAACATTTCCATTCTCTTTTTTCCTCAAATTTCTATACACCTATCACAACTACGAAAATAAAAAACAGACGCGAGAAATCTAAAATCTCATCTTCCTTAATGCTAATCTTGTTAGATTTTGAATATGATTTTGTGAGAAATTTAGAGTGGGTATTGTTTGAACTTATTATGATTAGTCTAAGTAGACTGTATACGAAGTTTGGAGTCATTTAATGGAGATTTGGAATAGTTTTAATCAAGAATTGCAAGTGAAAATCGTACAAAAAGTTCATCAGAGATGCTTATATATTTTTATACAATATTATACACTTTTATACAAAGAGGTATATTATATATATAGTTGTATAAAAATGTATAAAGATTTATAAGCACAGTAATGAAAATGTTAGTGATACACCATGTATATAGAAGAAGAAGAAGAAGAAGAAGAAGAAGAAGAAGAAGAAGAAATGTGAGAAATCCACCAAATACCTGTAAATAATGTATCAATGTCACGACCCAATTTCCAACCCTGGTCGTGATAGCGCCTCTCGTGAAGACAAGGCCAGCCAACTAACCCAATTAACCTTTTTCAAATAATTAAACATAAATGAATAGCAAAATACGCCTAAATGATACTAATTAACGATATCCACAACCCAACACAGCCTGACCGGGGTGTCACAAGTCACGAGCATCTAAAGAAATCTGAACACAACTACAGGGCCAATAATAATATATAAAGAAAAATTCTGGAAAATCAAAAGACAACATCCGGTGCCGCGAACGCTGGCGGTCACCTTGCTCAGCTACAATAGCCCTACCTTCAATCAGCTAATAACCCGCTACCGGGTGAACAATACCTGCAACTGCACGCGAGGTGCAGGGAGTAAAGTGAGTACTTCCAACTCAGTGGTAATAAGAGTAAATAATAACTGAGAGGCAAGAAATCACGTAAGAGCACTCCATCACGCTATATAGGACAGTACAACTCTCTCAGAAAAACAATGAAACCGTGAAAATCCTTTAGAAAATATCTGACTCAGTTTAAAACCTCTTTTTTGAAAACACTCCAAAAATCGAGCAAATGAATGCGTAATCAGAATGGTGAACGTCCGCACATAAGCAGCACCCTCGGGCACAGACTCCAACAAACACGTTAACCCAGGGCGTCTGGTAATCAGTACAAGAAGTAGCATGGATGCAATGATATTGAGCTGCTAAATGTCATGACAACTAGTACAACACATCAAGGAACCAATGCATAATGCATTGCAATTGCATATGACCTGCGTGCGCGCAGCCGATCCATTTTGGGTACCCGCGCTCACTGGGGGTGTGTACAGACTGCCGGAGGTGGCACTGCACCTACGCACCATAGCGCAATATCATCATAGTAATGCCTGGCAGGCCGTGCAGCACCTCGACTCCATATTCAGTCCAAGATCAATGCAAATGAGCCACTCGGGCAAATGTCCAAGTAATAACTTTTTAACTCAACACATCAGAAAATGGCATTTAAGGCTTTTAAACTTTAAGACAATATGACTGCAGCATTTCAAACTGTGTTTAACTCAGGACTGAACGTCATTTAACAATGCTAAGTGTTATGAAAAACAGTGAATAATAATCCCTAAAGGATTCAAATAATTCGGCACGAAGCCCAAAAACATGGCAATTCAGCCCAAATTCAGCGATAGCATAAGGTAAGGTTTCCAGTCAATTAATGCTAGTAAAATCAGCAATGCGGGACGGACCCGAAGTCACAATCCCGCAACAAGTGCTCTCCCATTTAGCTCATACCTGGCGTAGCAAGTTTTCACCAACAATACAAGCACTATGATGGTGGCGAATTCCCGGGGTTTCAAACCCTCGGGATATACTTTACAAGTATTACTATCACACTCGAACCGGCGAAATCTCTAGCCGCGACGCAGCCTTTGGCCCTCCAATCGGCCTCGCACGTGCGTTCGATCTAACCAAAATCAGAGCGAAATACAATCACACTATGCAAGGGAACATCCCATCGAAAACAATCAAAATATTGCAAAAATTTCGAAACTAGTAAAACCGCGAGCCCCGGGCCCACTTCTTAAAAAATTACAAAACGTCACATCACCGGATTCCTCGTCTCGCCACGAGTCCGTACATATCAAATTTACCAAATCGGAGTTCCGAAATGGGCTCCCTCAAATCCAATTTAAATTCTCAAAAATTCCAAGCCCTAGCTCATCAATTTTAGGCTTTTAATTCCATGAATTTCTAGTGGATTTCACAATATAATCGAGTTTAAGAACAAAAGATTCTTAACCAATCGATTCCTCTTGAATCTCTTTCATCTCCTCCAAAAAATCTCCAAAAACGAGCACTAACGGGTGTAAAATGACCCCAAAATGCGATTGACCGTGTTTTAAAACATTCCTGCCCAGGTATTTAACTCCTTCGCGATTGCGGAAAATGCCTTCGCGATCGGCGAGAACAAATTTTTTCCAAGCCCAAATTTTACTCTTCGCGATCGCGGTCAATTGCTTCGCGATCGCGATGAACAGTTACCTAGCTCTTCGGACAGCCTCCAGTATAATGGTCATAACTTTTTGCACACAACTCCAAATTACAATGGTTTGATGTTCCGAAAACTAGACACATGAGCTATAAATTTCATTAGTTGCCTCATTTCCTTGACTCCTATATACATTGAGAGATATAAGCTTTCCAAAGTCAACTCCTGTGTATTAGAGGAACCTTCCGGCAGCCTATAGTGTAACCACCATAACTTTTTGTACACAACTTCAAATTCCAATTAATTTATATTTCTGAAAATAGAAAACTACAAAGGGCTACAATTTTTTTTTTTGGATCATCTCAAATTCTTATAAGATTGTGACATATAAGCTTCCGAGTGGGATTAATGCAACAGGATACTTCTTCTTCGTGCGATCGGAACGGGCTTTCCGGATCGCGATTCATTGGCACATTTTCTCACATTTAGCTCACCGCGATGCGACCAATTCCCCGGATCGCATAGAACACTGGCTGTACGCCAAAAACTAGCAGTTAAAAATGGCCTAGAAATGGTCCGAAACCACCCCGAAACTCACCCGATGGCCCCGGGAACCCTAACCAAAAGCACGTACAGTCAACATTATCCAAACTTGTTCCAATCATCAACAACACACTAACAACACTAACATCATCAATTCCTCATCGGGATTCAAGCCTAAAGTTCTTTTAAAAACTTTCCAAACACGTTTTGATCAAAAAACCCAACCAAACGGCGCCGAATGACTTGAAATTTGCCAGCACACATCACAAATCACATATCGAGCTACACCAACTCTTCGGAATTTCCATTCGCGACCCTCGGATCAAAATCTCACCTATCAACCGGAATTCGCCAAAACTTCACTTCGCCAATTCAAGCCAATTCTACCGGACCTCTAAAATAAATTCCGATTCGCACTCCTAAGTCACAAATCATCCCCGAAGCTAACCGAAATCACCGAAAATCACATTCCGAGCACTATAACTCATAAGTCAACATCCGGTTGACTTTTTCCAACTTAAAGCCTTCCTTAAAGAGACTAAGTGTCTCCATTTCTTATCAAAGCCAATCCAAATAACTTCTTCACACACCACATACCGATAACGGAAACATGAAGAAGCAATAAAATGGGAGAAACGGAGCAAGTAACAATGAGACGACGGATTCGGGTCGTCAACATCCTCCCCGACTTAAAACCAACGCTCGTCTCGAGCGTACCCAGAGTTGTTCTAAAGCAGCCCAATAGCTGAATGACCTTACCAAGCATATACCCGGGGTGATCCCTCATCACCTACCTCGCATAGGTTATCCGATACACCATATACTGAATTTCACAGTCCACTCTAAACAATAAACCATAGAACCACATTGGCACTTTCGAACCCAACTTCAATATAGAAACCTCACATCTGTACCCAGAAATAAACCCGAACAAGCTGTAATAACCCATATTTTGCACCTCAGGTGAGACATAATGATATAACCACATCAATCCAAACATGAACGATGGCCTCTTATTCCAACAGCAATCGCCCACAAATAATCGAATACCGATAGAAAACCCTTTTATAGCTAAAGTCTTATTCCAACACTGTTACTTCATAACCTATGCCGACGGCAACTGAAACACGCGATAAACCGTAACCATCTCTCAGATCGACCCTTCGTGAAGCACTCCCTTTGACTAATATCACCACAGATTTCCGGGTCAAACCTCGATATTATCCTTCCTACAGCTGAGATCAAATCTGTCCCGTATTCATTATTATGATCCAACGATCACCTGAATCCACACAGTCCACTCTGGTGTATGACACCTCAGTACAGGCCTAACCACAACTTGCATAATGCACGCAACCATTAAGGAACAGTCTGGACATCTCAAATCATGACAAATGACTCAAACGAAAGAGCTGTACCAAGCTCAACAGTAACCATTACAACACTAAGCTGAGACCACCGGTCCTCACATCATAGAACTAGAGTACCTGAATCCTCCTCGAAGTCATAACTTCACGGTGGCCTCCGCCAACGCGCGAGTCCTATCCAAACACTGTTACAGCATGAGCACCTCAAGTCACCATGCTCAAAATAGGCAGCCACGCACAGATTGATGTCTGAACCAAGCAATCCATCACACCCACGGTGAAGAAATAATATACACACCATTTCAATCTGAAAGGGACACAACCGACACGTTTTGCTATTCGCGAGCAAATTCACCCAATACTGACTTTCCCAGAAACCAGAAGCAAGGATATTAAGGTAACAATAATGGAAAACTATTTCAAAACATACACTGTGCGGCGTGCAACCCGATCCAGATAACATACCGCGCGGCGTGCCACCGATCACAACAAAAATCTCAATAAGGGATGCACATCGAACCAAATTTGCTCCATTATAACAAAATACCGAGTATCGGTCGTAAGCATAACTGAGTGCGTAATGGTATCTACATATACGTTGTAGCTACAAAATCAACAACAACTGAGGTCTCCCCCTCAAACTTCAACTATGAATCTCGATAGCACCGCACTATATGTGCCCACAGTCCAAAATCATAATGCCTCACAGCACAGAAAAACAAAACAATCATAGATCTCCCCAGATCAACTAACAAGTTCAATAACGATCGAATCCACCTGTCCCTCAACAATACAACTCAAGACTAAACCAAGCTACCTCAAGCTAAATAGTAGCCACTTGGCCTGCAACGAACTCAATACAAGAACCCGACTGCTCCTTTCACTACTGTAACTCCTGCCAGAGCCGTACGATACGGTGACCGCACCAAATATACTTGAAATCCACAATTCACGCCGGCGACATATCGGCCACAAGAAACGATTCGAAAAGTCCTTCAATATCTGAACCTGAATCAATGGTAGAAACCTATGCACTGACATCCGTCAGAGACCCAATTACGAAACGCAATCCTTCCCCAGCGTCCCTGGTCTTTGGGATACAAACTACTTTGCTAGATCAAATTCCGATGGCGCCTCGCCACGCAACCTGTGGGCATTTTTCCGACATAAGCCCGTAGCACAATAGTCCTAGAATAACCCAAACACTAAGAGCCAGTCTACAATCCAATATTCAATATCCAAAATCCGGCATAACCAAGCAAAGAAAGATCCACTCGGACCTCTAATTCCCCAATAACCGCAGAGGTGCCGATAACAAGATTCAGCAACAACGGCCTGCCTGAACACGAGAAACTCCTAGTCTCCAATCTCCATATAGCACACAATCACTATATCGATCCCAAATTGCGCCGTACCGAATACATATTCACACCTCAAGTACCAATCATTCCACGAAAGAATAATTCTAAAATTTCCTGTGCCATCAAAACTCATTATCAACAGTCGATCCGAATGCCGCAACACTACCGAAGTACCATCAGCTTACATCACATTGCCCTTTTTCTGGATACATACCCGTCGAATCATCTATGGTTGGCAATATCGCATTTCCTTAAATCATTTGAAGATCGATTCTTAATCACCTGCAGCTGCCCGTGCTGCTTAAGAATTTAATGACTTTCATTATGAACTGAAACCGTAACCTTACACACTCAAATCCCATCCTCACAACAATATCGCCATATACCATACCACACTAGTAATAACATGAGAACCCATTGCACAAGCTAAGCTGCAGGACTGAATCCTTCTACCGCGAAACCAAGCTAAGCAAGCTGTCGGAACTCAAAGAGCCTTGCTGCACAATAACTGTAAAAGTCCTTACCCTTCGAACACATACAAGAATTAATCAATCCTTTACCATTGCCGATTCGGTCTATCTATCAAGCTATTCATCTTTCTAATTTCCTTTTTGATTCATCATCCACTTGATATTTTCCCCTCGTTGTAGCATCACAATGCCTCAATCAAGCTTACCACACAAGACTCGAACATAAGACCACACTGTCTAAGAACCCATAGGCCATGAATACTGCTCTCAATTGTTTC